>NW_023596461.1:18635809-18651587 GCF_011947565.3 Pollicipes pollicipes | reverse complement strand
TACACAGCCGTGCCCAATGTTTAATTCTAAGAATATTGCTGCATAGTGTTATGTGTTTTACCACATGATCATGATGTATGGCTGTGTTAGAGTGACGGTGCCGGCCCGCCGGGAGCTATCGCCGGATTCGTCGGTTGCGGCCGCGCCCCGCGCCGCCGCCGTGGACCGCCATGCAGTCTTCTTAAGAACCGTCACTGCTCCGAAACAAGACAGGCTGGAGACACTTTTTGGTGTCAAAACACGCATAATGAATGCCCCACAGGCCGCTATGATTTAAACGTATAATATAAACGTATAGAATTACGTATATGTATATAAACGAGTAACATACATAAACGTATAATATAAGCGTATAGGTTTACATATATGCATAAAACGATGTATATATATATATACATATATATATATATATATATAATATAAACGTAAATGCAACGTGTACGCCGCTGAAAATTTGAAGGCGATTTGACGACATGCCAGAGAGATATTCTCAGGCAAACTTAGTAGGTGGAGTTACATAGACCCCACATGGTCAACGTAAGCAAATATATTTGATTGGATTTTGTATCAAGTAACCCATCAAGAGCCGTAAACACCACCGCCTTACCTCCAATATGTCTGCGATCATAGGGTGGTTTTAATGCCCCTGGTTTGCATATAGCTTATGAAGCAAATACGATGGCATATTTAGGCACGATGCACGGCTTCATAGACGACATGTTTAAGAAGAGCATGACATTTGATAGAGCATGCCAAGCGTAATTTCCAAGCAGTACTGGTTGATAGAGTAACACAAAAAAGTTCCTGCGTGACTCCAGTAAATGCCGAGCTTTGACAAACGAACTTTGCGGTTGCTCATTACGGAGTTCACTGCCTGGAAGAAGATGCGTAAGCAATACTTCTGGAACAGCACTTATTCGAGCTGCGTGCAGTTTATTTCTTGCCTGTCGCCACCAATTAAGTGAAACGAATAAGTTCAGTGACATCTGGGAAAATATGAGGCTACCAGCACTTCGTTCATATACAGCAAACAGGTCATGTACTTCCGATTATGCGCATGTAGGGGAAAGAAGGGAGAGTTACATCAGTATTTTTACTCCAAGCTCTCTCCTACCACAAGTACTGAGGACAGGATTAGCGTATCATATCTGCAGACGGCTACAACCTTCAGCTTCATAAGTAGCAATGACGTGGTGGAGAGCAGAATGAACTTCTTCCAAATGAAATAACCTTCCCCATGCTGCGGCACATCGTATTGCATGGTATAGGAACCACTGTCTGTTATTCGACCGCCGGCGCGACGCAGGAGCGGTCTTTTAACAGTGCGCAGCAGCTTGGTCCTTACCCTTGATAGAAGGGTTCAGGGTGGCTGTGATGTGTGTTTGTATCTAGAAGACGCGTTAACACGGGTTTGAGTAGAGGGTGGGGGAATCAGTTTGCGTCCTCCCCCTCCCCTTCTGAAGGTTTACCCAAACATATTTGAACGATGCGGGCGTAGCTCCAAGGAACTTCGAATAACTGTAGGAGATTGAATAGTGGATCGTTAGGTATATTAAATCGATTTACCTTGCAAAATCGTTGATCTATGGCATAGCTAAGTCAGGCCGTGCCTGCCAGCGAAGGCAATTTCTGAGGAATCGTCAAATCTGATACAACGGAGCGTTAGACATAGTCATTCATCTCCGATATAATTTCTGAGACAATCCAACAATTGAATTGAGAATTACAACAACCTGCTTTGTTGCTAAAGAGTTTGCATCAGATGGTAACTGCTGTTACTTATTTCAAATTTCTTGATAACAGGGAGCTTGACAGGCATCTTCCATGGAATTGTTGACGGTCAGAGTAGGTCGCTGGCCTAAGATGACCCAGATAAATTTTTTTGAGAACGTACCGCCTAAAATAATCCTTAACGTTTGTTCAATTTCAAAACTCAAACTATCTCCTAAGTGTTTGGTCACCAGGATCTTAAAGGGTCATACAAGACTACTAACCCAAAATGAACACCCGTGCCCTGTTGCTAAGAACAAGAATCTAGGTCAAAGCGGTTGCATGAGGAGGTCTAGAGACACTTTGGGACACTAATCTTTAGGTTTGCCCTGTTGACATCATCTGATCCGAAGGTCAAAACCGATGGACTAAAACTTTGTACACAAGCTAATTGACATGTATACTAACTACCCTGCGAACAAGGTGCCTCCAGCTGTTTGTATTTTTTTCCTGGATTCTCAGGGGTCAAATGACTTTCCACTCTAGCAAAAGGCATTCCACCGGCCACCAAACGCGTGTAAAAGTTTGATTACAAGGAAAGACTAGAAACTGGTCTCTACCCATGAAAATACGGTGGCATTAGCAAACAAACCATCACTGTTATTACCTGCAGCCACTGGTGGCGTTCTTTGGCTGAACAAATACGGGCGTCGAATAAGGAACAGGCAATATGTCTGTTAATGAGCGCATCAGTCATCATAGCATAGTGCATCAGTCGAATCACCGCCGACTGTATGAAAATGGATCACGCTCGACAGTTGGGAAACAGGCAAAACAAGCCAGGTTAAGTAAGATGTAATCAGTGCAAGAACTGGTCAAGACGAACTGCCTACATCCCTTCCACAGGACAGCTCCCGCGACGTCCGTCAAGTTGACACCACATTCACATTCACCTCCAGGTCCACATTCGGGATTCAGCGGACTCCTCAAATTGCGCTGAAACTTTGCAGTTGCAGTTTGCAGTTTAACCTCCTGAGCACAACGAGCACCAAAATCTCGGACCGTGCGCCCTATTACCGGAGATATATCAATATCAAAGTCACAATAAAAAGGCGGGACTCCTCAATTCTTTCTAAACTCGCGTGCTAGTAGATATTGACCTTCTCATTACGATAAATACAAAATCTTGGACCGGTGCACTGTATCAAAAAGTCTATGGCTGTTATAATGTCAAGGTCGCGATGCAGCACGTATTGCGTTTTTATCATGCTTAACTCAGTTTCATATTCGAAATTCAGCGGACTCCTCAAATTGGCCTGAAACTTTGCACACAGATGCAATTGGATCTCCTGAGCACAGTGAGCACAAATCTCGGACCGATACGCCCTATTACCGGAGATACCACAATATGAAAGATCACAATAAAAATGCGGGCTCCTTCAATCTTTTCCGAAATCCGTGTGTGGTACATATTAGCCCTCTGATTACGATAAATACAACATTTTGGACCGGTACGCTGTATCAAAAAAGTTATAGCTTTTCAAATGCCGAAGCTGCTTAGGCATGGCGTATATGAGACATGGATCACATTTTCTTCATCCTTGACTCATTTTCATATTCCATCCGCCTTTTTTATTGTGATCTTTGATATTGATATATCTCCGGTAATAGGGCGTACCGGTCCGAGATTTTGTGCTCATTGTGCTCAGGAGGTTAAACTGCATCTGTGTGCAAAGTTTCAGGGCAATTTGAGGAGTCCGCTGAATCCCGAATATGGAACTGAATCTGAATGTGAATGTGGCGCCAACTTGAGGGACTTCTTCCAGCGGTACCCTCTGACGTGCAAAGTCAAACTACACAGGCATTCGTGTAGAGACAGTGTGCGCAAATATGAATGGCAAATAAAAACCAGTAAAGCGCACAAATTTGTCGTACTTCACAAAACAGTTTGTACGCTATGTCTATAATCTATATATTCGCTTACCTGTCATTTGATCGAAGCAGAAGCAAAAATGTATGTGCTGCCAGGCTTTGATCCTGATCAAAACATTATAGGCCTGCATGTGCTGTCAGGCGCCAGGGTCTTCCACTACGTCGCATGGACCTTCCTCATGAAAGGTTGCGGAAAGGTGGGCATTTAAAGGTAGAAAGGTACATACTTAAGTTCTAAATAATCAGTATGGTGGCGCATCTTGAGACAGTTCTGTTTGTTTTACGTTAGGTCACGCAGCCATAGGGAAAGCAATGAGTAGCGTAGTAAGTAAAAAGTAGCGCCTTTTCCTGGCAATTGTAACTATGGTGTGAGTGAGTTGCATTCATCACGACAGTACAGGTCCTTTTGCTGAAATGGTCAATGACCGTTTTGAAGTATGTTATGTTTGACTGCAGAGTGGTCTTGAATGCTTTCCAATGAAATCCTTGGGCTGCGTTTGTGAAGAAAATAACAAGTTACGTAACATGTTAGTCCGGGAGAAAAACCAGGAGAATGGAAATATAAATGGGTTGATATTTCGGCGAGGAGAAACTGATCGTGCCCGGCCACCTGATATCGCGCGGCCAGAGTGTGTGTATTGTGTGCATTTTCAAGCAAATTAATTTGAGTTACGGAAAATCTCAGGAATGGCTTTCATTCAAAATACGTTTTTCCTTTCATAATTCCACACCTTCTGTAATCTCATGCATCCATGAATAAAAGAAGCGTAAGCAGCAATCTGTGCCGTATTTTTGACGAATGTACCCAACATTTCGTCAATGTTTAAGCGACATCCGTGGCACACACGCTATTTTTCTCAAATCGGTACCCAGCCCATCCTGTTATCTGCGTTCCATATAGAGTTATCTAGCCTTTCAATCGACAGTTCTATGCTAGGATATGTGAGAACAAAGCATAATTTAGGCAATTACTCACCGAGTACGTCAGAGAATAGCGCCATTTCATGACTTGCTTACGGAAATTGCCCATGATGTCCGCGACATGCACCACCTTTCGCAATGAGACTGGATAAGTACATAGTGTTTTGACTTACCATGTCTTTAGAGGCATACATTTCCCCACGACACATATCTGCATAGTAGCTATGTTTTATGGTTGCTGGACACATCTGTACTTACAAGGCCCGTATAGGGTCAAAGTTAGTGGCGCATACCAAGCGCGTTTGCGACGAAGCCTTTAAAATATTTAAACATGCTTGACCTGCAAATGAATTTTGCCCTTTAGCTCCTAGGTTTTTAGCATTATGAGTTCAGAGCTTTGCGCTGAGATATCGACCTCCGATATACCAAACGTTACTTAGTAATATGCGCTTGGTCTTAGAGGGTCAAATTGACCCTCCCCCGAGGGTTTTTCCGGAATGGTTTCCGAACAGCGTGGCATAGCCGCGCGAAATTTTGCATAACTGTAGGCAATTGAATAGCGGATCGTTTAATCTAAAATTGGATGTACCTTGTAAGGTCGCTGACCTACGGCAGGTCAAATCAGGCTATGGATTCAGCGAAGTCAAGTTCAAGGGAATCGTTCAATCTGATGGAACAACGGAAGTGTTAGACGAAAGCGATACATCTCTGAGATACTTTTTCAGGCAACACATCAATCGAATGACCAAATGTCATTAACTAGGGTCAGGTATGAAGGTCATACCAAGGTCAAAACCAACCTGCTTGTTATTCTGGGGTTTGCTGTTTGAGGTAGCTTCTGGTGCTCATTTCAAATTAGTGATAAACATACACTCATTAGATATCTGCAATGAACTTATTATAGTCAGAATAGGTCATTGACCTAGAAATGACCACAGATCAACATTTCGTTTTTATGAGCGTTCTGCCTAGCTTAATCTTTGTCGCGTATTTTAAGTGCAAAACTCAAAGCCGTCTTTCATGATGTTCGTCACCATGACCTTGGAAAAGTCTATCTAGGCCAATGACCTTTGATGAGCATGTGAGCTCTTGTGTTTAGAACAGGCATCTAGGTTCTGGGGACACTTTGAGACCAATTTGGGGTTTGACCTTGTTTGACCTTATTTGACTCGAAGATCATAGCTCAGAAGTATCATCCTTTGACCTAAGTGAGTTCTTGTATAGGTCAACACATCCCGTGAATTTGGTGTCTCTAGCCCCTTAGTTCCTGAGATCTCGGGGGTCCCAACTGCCCCCCCCCCCCCCCCCACCCGAGCGAAGGGTATCCAACCGGCCACCAGGGCGCGCGTTCAAACGGCGTTATAAAGCAATATGCATTTTATTTTCAGCACTACTTAAAGTTTGAAAACTGTGCTTATGTCACTCGTGACCTTAGCACAGCTTTAAACGTCGGGTTTGACAATATAGTCTGTTGTTTGTTGGATAACACTGTTTAACTCGTAACACTCGTGTATTAAAGATCGAGATAACAGCATAAAAACTTTGCAAGTTGGACTGTCACCATCCTGTAAACGTATGCATATATTTACGTGTACATGCGCTCATTATAGGCAGTGAACATCCTGCATGACATTTGCGATTTCATTTCGTCATAATAGCGCAAAAAAGGGAAAGAGGTAAGTGCAAAAAGGTGTCTATCGACCACACATGGGATATCATCAGCAACCATTAGGCCTTCAATTGATATGCGCCTGTGTCGCACGATTCAAGGGCATCTTTAGCTACTCCAACCAACCGGTCGGCTGATTGACTAGTAATATATGATGGAGGTGCAGTGCAGCGAGGCCTGGCGCCATCTCCAGTCGACCGACTCCTGCCGCCTGGGTCCCGTCTGTCGGCCGACCCATGCGAATGGGCCCTGTCCGTCGGCCGACCCCGTGCGGCTGGGCCCCCGTCTGCCCACCGACCCATGCGGCTGGGCCCCGTCTGTGGGCCGACCCAAGCCGGCTAGGCCCATCTGTCGGCCGACCCCTGCCGGCCGGGCTCTGTCTGTCGGTTCGACCCCTACCCACTAGGCCCCGTCTGACGGCCGACCCCACCAGCTGGGCCCTGTCCGTCGGCCGACCCCTGCCCATACCCCTGCCATGCCGACCCCCTGCCGGCCGGGCTCTGTCTGTCGGTCGGCCTCTACCCGCTAGGCCCCGTCTGTCGGCCGACCCCGACCAGCTGGGCCCTGTCCGTCGGCCGACCCCTGCCATACCCCTGTCATGCCGACGCCTGCTGTACCCCGTTGCAGGCTATAAGAGACGAGGCCAGGCGGCCGCTTGGCCGAGCACAAGGAACATAACGGAACACCGATGACGTAAACGCAACGTAAAACGCTGACGTAAATACCGATGTGTTTACATCAGCGAAGTGGCGCGATAAACAAACCTGCTCGGCAGATGGAATGCATACGACAAATCCAGCGAAAACAAAAGCAAAGCAAGACCAGGAGGAAAGGAAACAACAGCAACAGAAGACAATCAAGGGCGAATGCAGTGTTGATCGATTGCTTAACTACATAGTTAGGCAGTTAATAAACTACTGTCGTCGATAACGTAGGAGACAGGCCATTTTGAGCTGTGTAGGACTGCTCGCCGCGGTGAAGGATGCGCAGCCTGCTGGGGTGACATCAATTGAAGCCAACGACATTTTTAAGCCATTAACGTGTCGGAGGCGGGAGATATTGTGGCGTTCAGCGAGCTCAGGCTAGCGCCTCAATGCATGGACTTGGTTTCAGCACTAGGAGCCTCCGAGCTTTCGCAAGCTCTTGTGGTTATCGTTGTATTAGCTTCCACAGGAACGATGATTTTGCTAAACGCTGTGGGCCGGAAATGAATGGTGGACGACCGTGCATGGCATCAAAGCTTAATGACGCCGTCGCTCCGCTGTTGAGATCCTCTTCTTACCCGCGATATCCATCTTCATGTTGACATCACTGTAAACAATACGCCAGGGATGGCGAAGGTGTGCCTCAGGTATGAAACAAGAAGAACCGGGTTATGCCACGGCAATATTGCATCTGTTCCAAAGCTAAGACGCAGTAACGTTTTGCCTCCATGTGAATGTGTGAAGCCAAGGCACCAACCAAACTTAGCTTACATGAACAATTGACGTTATTAAAAACATATTGAAAGGGCTACGAATCAGAGGTATGCACCTATGCTACACTAAAACCAACACTGCACTCAATGCATCAATGCATGCATCAACATACATTTAGCAGTGCACCAACTGGTGAACATCTGCTAAATGGCGTAAACTCAAAAGGCATGAATGCCATGCACATGCTGCAATGTCAACTGATTGAAAAAGGTATTAAGTCGATCACACAAAAAAATATAATTCAAACACGTACCCCGAAAAAATCACTACGTACAAAACTGCACGGACAGCACTGCCGTTGGTTGTAGCCTGTTAATCTGCGCCGCAGAGCTTGACGGTGCACTGGCCGCACGTCTTGAATGCACGTCTTGAATGCACGTCTTGAATGCACGTCTTGAATGCACGTCTTGAATGCTACACCATCCATTGCTAACCAATTGGTATTACATTGGTGCAACTGCTGTGATGGTGGCTGGTGATCTCAGCTTATTGTCGTCATGATGATATCTTACATTCGACATTCTGAACATTTGGCATGCTGAACATCAGTATAAATTCGACATGCTGAACATCTGTTCATTCAGGGAGCATTCCACATTGCATGGGATTTGAAAATAAAAGTAGCTATCTTCAAGATCATTTGGTGCAGTTTACAGCCCTGCTTTTCTTAAGACCTGAACCCCTCTAGTTTCCGAGCCACATGCTCGCGAATGTGTGCAGACTATTTTGGGAAGACGACTTCAAGGTCAACTAGGCAGCCATGATGCCATAGGAACGCCAATCAAGTCCTGCCATACGAATAGCCATGCTGCGATCAAGGTCAAGAAAAATATAGCTTTCCAGTTATTCATATCTGCCCTTGGTGAACACGATTTCCAGAAATGACGGCTGCCAACGTGCTCTGAATCCATGCTGTAGAAGATACAATGATGCAATCGAACAATGACGCATTGAGGAGTAATTCACTAAGCACAGTGTATTGTCTAGAGCAGTCTTTTCCACTTAAAAGTACGCCATACGTTATAAGTGAGCTTACATAATAATATCTGATGTCTGCTTCGATATGTTCCAGCGTGCAACATTTCTTTCAAAAGTGGTATTCCACATTTGTAAAGGGCTTCGGACTGAAATAGTCATTTTGAAGTTCATGCGGTGCGGATCACAGCCCTGCCCTTTTCAAAGGAAATCTTTTGCGTGTGAAAATATTGAAGCAAGCATTATATATAATGTAACAAGCTTACTTGTAATTATTGGCGTGCCTTGCAAGTGGAAAAGACCGCTTTAGACGCAACAGTTTTCTGTTAAGTAAATAGGTTGCAGAATGCGTCATGGTTTGATTATGTCACCGTGCCTTACACAGCATTGATCAATGCCCAACTGACGGCCGTTATATCTGGAGATCGCGGCCTCGAACGCCAGGTATGAGCGCCTCGATAGTTATATTGTCTTGGCTTTGATCGCCGCATAGCTTGTGAAATGACAGGACTTGAATGACGCTGTTACAGAATCATGAATGCCAAGGTGGGTTTCAAATGCTCTCCCCGACATACCTTTCCCCATTTTCACGGGTGCGTAGCTCAGAAATTAGAGGAGCTTGGAGTTCAAATAAGAGCAAGATTGTGAACAGCACCGGAAAGTCTTCAAGATGGCTATTTCAGCTTACAACTCATGTAAATGTGGAACACTCCCTTTAAGACCTAAATTGCTTTGGTTTCGGAGCTGCATGCCCAAAAACATGTGCAGACTTTTTCGTGTGGACTATTTCATGGGCATTCAGGCATGCATGACGCATAGAAGAGTCATTTCAACCCCATTGGTCACGCAGTGCTCAAGGACAAAGAAGAAGCCGTTAATGAGGAAAAATAAGCCGTTAAAGCTGGTTAAAGCTGTTAATATCTGGCGTTCGAGGATGACTTCCGTAAACAATGAACGGCAATTGGCTTTCGATCAATGCTGGGCGGGCTTTGCAAGTTTCAATCACGAATCACGTTTTGAGTTGTAAAATTTAGGAGCTGAACATAGTTGCTAGTTTTACTGAAATACAACTTGTAACAAATAACTTAAGAATTGCGCCGTAACCGAACATGTTAATAATAGAAAGCACCTTGAACTCTCGGATAAATATGCAAGAACACCACGAGAAAGAGCTAAAACACAAATGAATGACAACATTTGGTTCAGAAAACACTACCAGCACCACCCACGTCCACCTCTCGGGAGATCAAGGCACTACAAGAGAGTGCTTGCGTGACAATTTCGTACGGTTAGTTGGCGGCGCCTCAACGTCATAAAGATGTCCCTGACGCCATCAATGACGTATTGACAAGCATATTTACTATGTAGGGAAATGTGGTAGTCCAGTACAGCATTTTCCCTTAAAAGTATACCAGTAGCTTTACGTAGCTTTTTTCATCACACCTGCTGCTTACTTCAATATCTTCAGATGTGGAACATTTCCCCTGAGCTGAAAAACGTGAATCGCAAATGGCAGCCTGTAGAATGTTCTACAACAATGGGGCGAAGACGCATTTTACTGAGAGTATGGACTGAAGCAAATGTCCATTTTGTCAGACATGCTCGGCACATGTTGGCATTCACTTGGAATCCTTTAAGTTGAGCAACGTGGTGTTAAGCCTATGAACACATTAAGCCTGTAATCTCTAGGCATGGTGTATAGTCACCACTAACTTCAATGAGCGATGAGGAAATTATTCCTTCTGTATTCCCATGCGTACAGCATCAGTAGTGTACAATATATGCTTGACACTGGACATGTGTCAACAACATCCCAGCAACATTTTCAGTGCATGCACCCATCATTTTAAGTGCTCACTTGGGTCGTATCCAATTTCAATGCAGAGTTCAGCAATAGATGTAATGCACCGGTCATAGCTAGGCGTCTGGTCCAGAGGATTAATTTTTGGTAGGCGGTCTCACCCGCCCAAGCCGCAAGCTACGTTGGAGAGACAGGCAACTGAGCAGGCCAACATTCCTAAACATACTCCAAAATAAACAAAAAAAAACAGTCACCAGTGAAGTCACCTTCAAACAGTGAAGAAGTCAAACTCTGCGCACTCAGATTTGCTGCACGCATCATATTTGCCATGGCAATGCTCACTACTACAGCCGGACATGTTCGGCGTAGGATGTGTTGATCGTTTTTTTGTAATCTTGTAAGTTGTATGTTTTGCGGTCTGGCTATCTACCACAAAAAGCGTTTCAAATCACCAGCCTGGTCAGTCAGATGCGCTGCGGAATCTAAAAACGTAGATAACGTAGCTGAACACAGCCCAAATGATTCTGCCTTGTCAGGTTATCTCCGTAAACGCAGCACTTGCGGCGCGGCATCCTACACCTGTGTAAATCTGCGAGAACGCCTGACCAATGTCCCGGTAACTGCGAGTGCAGCGCAAACTGCAAGCATTCACGTTCGCGTTCAAGACACGCCCTCAGCAGCGAAATCTGGTCATCACCCATCAACCCTTCGTTGTTTGGGCCATTTGCGCCACATCAGCGCTAACACGAATGCATGAACGGCCATGCCCGTCTGAACCATGAACATCAAAAAGCCAATAAAGTGCGGTATTTGCGCGACGTTGCTATGGCGTTATGCATGCCTGTGCGACCTTCGAATAGTCTGCACGAAACAGTTTACACAAGTTCACGGGCGTCAAGCTCAGAAAACAAGAGAAACAAACAGCAAAAGCCACAGAAACAAGTCTAAAAAGGGCATGGCTGTGAACAGCATTAGATGATCTTCAAAATAGCTATCTAGGTTCCAACTCGCATTACAAATGTCGAATGCTCCCTTTAATCTCGGCCGTACTACAACGATGAGCACAGCAGGATTAATATAGGCTTCGGAAGGTTCTGCCAAGCAACCAAGCAGCGCCACCTTGTAGCCAGACAGGAGTACCAATAGCGCAACCACCGGCAGATGTCGCGACGAGCGATCTCTCCCGCTGGACCGTACGTACGTGCAGATCTTACAGTTAGACATGCAGCTGTGAGTGAGTGACTCAGATAGATAAAAGAAGCCCACATTAGCTATTTTTTAGTTTTTACAACTGAGCTGATGAGAACCTTTAACATTTAATGCATCTCATCATTCTACCAGGAAGTAATTCTGGATATTGGCACAGTGTTTCGTCCTCTCGTACCAATGACGTGATAGTTTTAAAATATGAACGGTGAAAAGCCGATGGACTCATCGTGAAGGAACCAACAAAATATGATACAAAACGTGCGATCACGCCGTGCCATTCGAATCTGAACATATCCTGCGATTTTTCCAGCCTCACACACTACAAACGTACGGCAATGTCGGCCTCAAGTGGCACTCCAGCCCCAGCTTACTCCGGCCGACCTCAGCTAGCACTCCACCCCCAGTCCAATCCGGCCGGCTTCGGGCCGCTGCTCCTCTCAGCCGCTGCTCGATCTATCTCTACGTTCGATCCCACAACCACCATCGCGTCACTTGGGTGATGCCGAGGCCCTGCGTGTAATGTGGCGCGAAAGCAAGGAAAGCAATAACAGTTGTCCAAGAATATTTTACCTCCAGTGACCTAGTTCACATTTAGCAATGTCATCAAAAATCGTGGCACATTGTTGCATGCTGCAGAAAACGTCTATGAAAGTAAACAGCAGCTGCAAAAAATAATTTTCGGGAACTCTTTCTACAGTTCAAAAAGCCTGTAGATTGCAACTTTCGATGTGCATCAATCGGCTCATTGACGTCATATACTGAAACTAATGTTTTCACACAGAGCTGCGCACAGGTACAAGTATTGAAAAAATTAACAAAGCAGATAGAACAAAAGCCTTCGAGAAAAATATGCTGAAAAAGCAACAAGCACCGTAAGGGAAAGCCGTATCGCGTAGGTGTTTTGTTGTGGTCACAAACTGCATCTTCTTCCAACATAGACCAACAAACTATACGCCACCACTTCTCCGGTTTTAACAACTGCTGTACATTTCATACGTCAGTAACTGTAGCTACTCTAGCAGTATTGACAACTGAGTGAAGCTAGGGCAATAACGGCAGGTTTCCCATGCATTTCATAAATAATGGATATTGATTGCGATTGCTGAGGTCTGGTTTTGTGCAATCCAAGAGAAGTTGAGTGCACCACACTCTCACAATACCAGCTAAATGCAGGATGTAGCTGCATCTATCCTAAATACCCACCTAACTGCTGCTCAGTGAAACCAGGCTATGGTTTAAAAGCTAGGTTCTTTTGTTCTTGAATTTTCCGGCGAGATGTTAGCTTCAAGCCGCTCAATTTGTGCAGCCTGGTTTGCTGATGTGTCATGGTTGCCACGGGCTTCTGTCATTGGCGCTCTTGCTGAAAAATAAAATATGACTGTTAATGGTTGTTATATGCTTAGCAGCACATTCTGATCTTGGGATCACCTGAAGCTTGAGAAATCGCAAAAATACGTTGCTTTGCCCGCCAAAATTTTTGACGCGCAAAAGCCCACCAAGTCGGCCTCAACCAAAAGCCCGCGTGTTCTTGCGGGCCAGAAATTAGCGGGTTGGCAGGGAGAAAAGTTGCGTCTCTACTCTAAACGTTTCCTGATGGACCTGGATTGCTGTTGAATTAGTTGTGCTGCTCGGAGCCTATGGTTTCCTGCAGTCCTTGACCCTTCCTGGGACTGTGCTCTCTTTTGAAACTCCCTTCAATGCCTCTTGAATTGATAATTATTGTACCTTCATGCCTTCGATTGGTTGTCTTAGCTGGTGTTTGTTTGTAAAATTGATGGCTGTGATAACTCGAAATTCCTACAATGCTCTTGAAAGTAACGGTATTTGTGCTCCCTGAAGTCGGTTTTACTTCGTTTCAGAAGCTTGTGCCTCTTAGCGTGATACCGTGTATATAAACTGACGCTGATTCAGTCGCATTGCTTTACAAAAACGTGTCATTTGCCATGTATGGCACGTCCTTTTCTAAGCGCCACGCAAAAGGAGACTTTTCATGTGTTCGTGTGGGGTACATGCGTTCATTGTGCCTCTCCCACATAGTGAAGGCCTGCGGCAGCTAGACATTGAAACAAGTGATCTGCGATCGAGCAGCCAGAAAGGTGCACGACACGCTTTCACGTTACAGAGGTGTCAGACGTGTCATAACCTGCATGTCAGTTCTTCGCCACCGAACTATATCGTTCATTAGAACCGAGTTCCCAGACAACGGGCCACCAACCTGCCCTGCTTGGGGTCATGCCACCACCATCCTCGTGTAACTTGAGTCAGAGTCGAACCTGATCGTGCTGAGGTGTGTCGCCCTTTGCCCCATCCCCTCCCCTCTCCTCGGCCAACGCGCTGTGATCCGAGACCGTCGTCTGGCCAGTCCTGCACGCCGCCGACCTTGCCTGGCAATTGCGCGGTTTTCAACCGGCCGGATCGGACGCTAGGCCTGGTGACGGTCATCTCTGCGGATGGGGGGGGGGGGGGGGGGCACACTGACCACTTGACGCCTGCTGGCCAGACCCGACCAAGGCTATATATAAGGCCTGGCGACCATGCCCAGAACCAGAAGCAATCTGACACCATCAGCAGTGCACCGCCCCGTCGAGCCCGCACCCCTGCGCAAGGTGGGACCAGACACTGCACGGACACGTGCCAGTCAGTGGCGTAAGGCGGCAGACGTGTACTTTCCTGTTCAGCCAGAGGGGCTCCAGTTCCCCCCCCCCCCCCCAGCTTTGAGAGGAAAGTGGATAAACGGGGGGAGCCGTTTTTATCAAATTCGGGGACATGCTAAGTTATTTTTCACTGTTAAGCCTCCCTCAAGTCATGTTGGGTAACTACGCCCTACGCCCAATATAATTTTGCATGTCAGCAGTCGATCAGCTCCAGGGTTACCCTATGATTTCAACGTCAGCGTTCTATTTGCCCGCCGGGAATCCAGATAGAATGTGATGCCACTGTGAACTGTGCGGCGGCATTTACTCATTGCCTCAGCTGGTATCTCAGACGCATTTCGTCGTTCACGGCGTGCCAGGCCCCGTTTGAGATGTACGGCACCAACAGCCGCTGCGTGCTCGTGTGCTGAGGATCTCCTGATCTTGGGATGCGCGTATGAGCTCACCTCCCCCGACGAGCGAATATGTAAGAGGTGCCCACTAGTACACGGACAGACTGTGTTCATCTTACGCCTCAGCAAATGGTGACTTCCGCACAGCATACAGCAACTCACACCCGTCAGCCACAGCTGAAATGGAGCGAGTGGCGGGCTCATAGGCGAGTCGGCAATGTACGCAAAGTGGGCAAAATGCTTAATAAATTGTGTATGACATAGGCATACCACAATCCAAGTTATAATCACAGCGTCGTTTCGGCGCACACGTGCAATCCATTGCTTTCTTCAGACCGATTTGATTATCATGTGAGTTGCTTTCTTTCTCACAAAAACATCATTCCTTAATATGCGCGATAAAAAAATAGCTAAAAGCCCTCAGGTGGGTTATCATTTTTATACCGTCGCCGAAGGGTGGGGCGTGTCATTGCATCCATTCAGGCTTGGACAGACGACTCGTTAGAAAGATGGGCGACCTTCCAGTTTGCCACAACGATTTCAAGCGCGCTATGTTGCGAATAGTGCATCTTTTTTCGCCTGTATTAACAGCCTAAAAAATAATTATGTAAATGAGCTCATGTTGAAAACATTGTGCTGTGAAAACATTGTGCATTGTGCATTGCCAGCAAAAGTGACTGTTTTATATGGCAAAAATAGCAATAATAGGTGAAGTGACGATCACACCGTGGATCAGCGTTGTATTTGACGTTAGACTTTTCGGAACACAATTGATGTACAAATGTTCAACAATAACCCTAAAATATTCGAGAAGTCCATAACACCTTAAGATTATAATGATTTACCGCCAGGAGCTGCGTTTCGTTCTAAAAAAAGCTGTGTTTGGAAATGACCGTGCATATCGAAGAGGGAAATCACTCAAGTCCGTTTCATATTGGAATCCTGTTCTAGTTCTGGACAAGGTAAATGTGCCGCTGTTCTAAGCTAGGAGATTCCCCCCTCCCCTAACCTGGAGTTCAAAAGATCGTGATAGGAAG
>NW_023596461.1:18543309-18630809 GCF_011947565.3 Pollicipes pollicipes | reverse complement strand
TACAGCATACAACTTGCTGAACGACATGGACACCAATGTGGACCCGTGCGACGACTTCTACGCCTTCGCGTGTGGTGCGTTCACCGAGCGCACAGTCATTCCGGACGAGAGGTCGTCCGTCACGAGCTTCTACCTCTTGGGCAACGAAATCGAGATCAAGATGAGGAAGCTAATCGACACGCCAGTCTCAACTGATGACACTTCAGCCACGGTCCTGCTTAAGAAATACTTCAACAGCTGCATGAATAAAGGTAGGCCATGTTCAATGGCCTATGTCTTTAATCAGTTGGGCTGGCAGAGACTGTCATTCGACTGAATTCCCGTAAGCAAGACGTCCCGTATGGTGATTTCAACGTATTGTTATGTGCAACATGCTTTAGATTTATCCTTTAAGTGAGATGAACTTTTTATAGAATTAAATGACATGTGAGACGTATCCATCGAAGGTGCAATCAACCAGTGCAAAATCGTTAGCTTTTTTTGTCTGTCAAGTGTTCTCCCGAAGTTCGCAAAGATATAAACCTATGTGTGTGATGCGTGGCGCTGCTATGTCTAACAAACGGTGGTCGTAGTGTTTCTCACTACGCTTTTCTAAGGTTTAATTTTTTTGGGCAGAGACCATCGAAAAGCGAGGCCTGCAGCCGCTTCACGACATCTTGGCCAAGATGGGAGGATGGCCTGTGCTAAACGGTGAGATAGCCGAACAGTGGCAGCCCCAGAACTAAGCAATTCATACACATTTATCTGCCTATTACTGTGAATTATTTGGTGTTAAAGTACCTCTTTATATGACTTAAAGTCCTCCTATTTCCGAGCTTGGCACACACGAACCTGTGCAGACTTTCTCAGAACGCCTACTTCAAGGCCACCAAGAGAGATGTGATGTCATAAACACGTTTTTATGAAAATTGCGTCTCCTCAATGGTCATACCGTGTTCAAGGTCAAGACAAACATGGCCACTGACCCATTCATGTCTGGAGTACACCAGCACGAACACCGCATCAACGGACAGCAGCTGGCTTCCATCCCGCTTATCGCGTTGAGTACAAGCTTCGACCACGAACCGCGTTGTGTGATTGATTGTACCGGCATTTGGCAGTCCGGCTTGTGTCGGACACGGGACTGGTAATCGAATAACTTAAGAAAAGCACCTCAACCGAAAATGCAATTGTAAGAAAGATGTATGCTATCAAGGAAAAATATACAGCGCCATGAGAAGGGTCAAAACACGCGCACTCAACAGACGTCGGGGCTATCTCACACGCATAAATTAATAAGCCTCCTTGCAGCGAGTTGAACTACTGCAAGCGGTCAGCCAATCCGCTACGGTGGCAATTTTGACACAGGCGGGCTGGCAACGACTATGACTTCGAAATTACCTCCCATGACATAATCAAATGATGACGCGGTGAGGAGTATATGTACTAAATACTGGACTTTTGCTATCTGGGACAGTGTTCTACACTTAGAGCATGCCAGTAGTTGCAAGTGAGCTTTTCCATGATATCTGGGGATGCCTCAATTCCTTCAAACGTAGAACATTTCCTTCAACATGTATGAATCAATGGATCATTGGCAACACATCAGTTTATGACGCATTCAGACCTGGTCTCCACTGATCGAATACGATTGCAAATTTCAAAGGCTTAACACGTGCTCGGATGGGGAGTCAACTTGACCCCCCCCGGAGGTTTTCCCGGAATGGTTTCCGAACGGCGCGGCGCAGCCGCGCCAAATTTTGCCTGGCTGTAGACAGTTGAATAGCAAATCGTATGGTATCAACAATTTAGATGTACCTTTTAAGGTCGCTGACCTATGGCAGGTCAAAGTCAGGTCGTGGTTTCAGCGAAGTCAATTTCTAGGGAATCGTTTAATCTGATGCAACAACGGAGTGTTATACGAAGCCATACATTTCTGAGGCAACATCTCTGAGGCTTTCTTAGGCAACACAAATATTAAATGAGCAAATAAAGTTGACCTAAGGTCAGGCATGAAGTCAGACCAAGGTCAAAACCAGCCTGTTTTATTACTCTAGGGCTTGCTGTATGGGATAGTTTCTGGTGCTCATTTCGAAGTTATTGATAGCGAGAACCGCATTATACATCTTCAATCGACTTGTTTGATGTCACATCACGCCATTGATTTAAAATGGCCCGGTTCACATTTTTTTCTAGAAACATACTGCATAGCGTAATCTTTGCCGCTTATTCAGATGCAAAGCTCGGAGCAGTCTTGTATGATTATGGTCACCATGACCTTCAAATGGTCAAACAAAGTCACCGACCTTAAATGAGCATGCGAACTTTTGCTTAGAACAGCTATCTAAGTTCTGGGCGAACTTTGAGACCAACCTGAATTTTGACTTTGTTTGACCTTATTTGACTCAAAGTTCATGATCTAGAAAACCTCAAATTTTGACCTAGGTGAGCTCACGTACAGGTCAACATACCCGGTAAATTTGGTTGCCTCTAGCTCTCTTAGTTCCCGAGATCTCAGAGAGTCAACTTGACCATCCCAAGCAAGCGAAGGGTATCCAGGCGGCCACTCGGACGCGAGTTAACAAAAAATGTGATCAAGTTTACAAAGGGGTTCTGAACACGCAGAAAACCACTTTCACCATTTATCGGTAAATCAGGGTAAGACTTGAGCTACCGATAAACGGTGAATTCGCTTGCCACGCACATTTGGCAAACCAATTGTAAGGATTCACCAGTTGATTACCATACTGCCCAACCTCCCTGAAATTTCTAAGAAACATGCCATCTGAGTTTGTTTGAAGAACAATGATCAGCGCACAGGTGGAAGGGAAAAAGTGCTGAAATATTCCTGCATCTGTTTTGGTACTTGTATGTGCTCCAAGTTCACACGCAAGGGAATTGCAGGACATCCAGGTGGGTCACAATAGTGGTAGGTTAGCTTTGTTAGAAAACAATTACTCCAGATTCGGGGTAGTCAGGGTTAGGGTTGTCAGTCAGATTCAGACATTCGTTCAAAATTCATTCAGTACGCTTGCCATCGGCTGTATTCCTATGGCCAAGTTGCCACCAAGTTGTCAAGCTGTCTGGTCGTTCCCCGCCTCCACATTTCAGCAGTTCCACAACTCATCTAACAGAACCTGCAGTTCGGCCTCACGCCCCTTGGAATGAAATAGGGTTAGTGAATGAATGGCACGACCCTGGTTGTAATGCAAGATCAAGGCCTTCCGATGAAAAATTTCAATAGCTGAAAAGCCCGTCGAAAATGCTGCAGAGAACGCGACTGGCACGGCAGCCAACTAGTCACGCTGTGGACCAGGGACAGAATTGCCCACCAAGATACCAGCAAGACTCCCATCATTTGTTTGCCTAGGTATCACACATCGTCAGAAGCCACCGCGTCCGCCTGAGCGGCCGCACCGTTGCCAACATCCAACGCAAGCTGAGGTTCGCAGCTCTGAACATGGGTGATTGGTTCAGCGTGTTTAATAACCCTGGGTCTTTGCAGGGTGATGTTCCGGTCAGAACAATTGCGGACATACAAAGGGAGCATACGGTACATACGGTAGGGTCTCTGTTTCGGAGGATAGCGTTATCAGGCAACTTCATATTTCAACATAGGTTGAGCGCTGTTCAAACAACAGATACTCAAAATCGCACCACAGCCGCTGTCAACCTTCATAGATCCGTAAACAACAACGTCTGGCAGCACTAGCAAGGATTCTCTGATTTCAGTTTTCGTTTCATTTCACGACCTGGTGAGCAGCTATGCAGGTTTTTGGTAACAAAATCGCAGCCCAAGACTGCATTGTGCATCAAATTACCAACCACTGCGAACTCCACTTCACCGGGCCCCTGCATCGGCCCTTATCATCTCCACTCAAAGCCAACAAGTACCCAGGGTGTTCAAAGTGTGCCCAGCGGCGGAAACTAGACGGACAGACGGGGGTCAAAAGCGGACTTTGCGGAAATCGCAACGTCAAAGGCGGACTTTGAGAAATCGCACCGTCAAAGGCGGACTGGGAAGTTGCATCGTCAAAGCCTGACTTTGAGAAATCGCACCGTCAAAGGCGGATTTCGAGAAATCGCACCGTCAAAGGCGGACTTTGAGAAATCGCACCGTCAAAGACGGATTTTGAGAAATCGCACCATCCAAGGCGGGACTTTGAGAAATCGCACCGCCAAAAAGGCGGACTTACAGAAATCGCACCAACAACACGACTGTATGCTAGATACACTAGACTGCTTAAGTCAATAAGGCGTCTATGGATCCGCCAACCGCTACTCGAGGTGTTGTGAGGCTCTCCTCCCGACTGACGGGTCGCCCGCCAGTCCCTTTGGGCAGTGACCAAACCCACGGCAAGACCAGCATTGGACGACCTGATATTGGCGCTCCATGGGCCAGTCGGGTTGATAATGCGCTTTGCATCCGCAGCTCTGAGCCTGGGTGATGTCACCCACCGGTTGCGGCGGTAGACTTCCCACTCCCAAAAGTTTGTGGCCTGTGGGATCCTCACCGAGGGGCTAGGTGGGAGATTGAGGTAGCGACCGGTGATCGTTGTCCAGAATCACCGGCCGAATGACAATCCCACCGCTGCCACCATATCACAGCCATCTGCGATCGGGTCCAACCGCATGCCAGGTGTTGCGTTGCCAAAGTTATATTTTCAAAGCGGCCTGACCCGCCATCGCTGACCTCGGTGCCTCGGGTCATCACGAGAGCAAAGGTTAGTAGTGGCGGGCGCAGACAGACGCAAAGGAGCGTCTGACACCTTGGCTGGATACTAAGGTACGTACGAAGTCGATTGAGGAGTGCAGTAATGAGCCGATATGACAAAAATGAAACGTTAAACCTGAAGCAAATATAGAGGCTCATTCAGGTCATCGTCACAATGTTCATGAACCTCACTATAAGCAGCGCTTATTTTACAATCAGACATGCAACTTACCACTGTCATGGATATGATTATGGTCCGTACTATTTAAACCTAACATTAACGCTGGATATTTCCATGGTTAATATTGATCATGAGCGACATCAAGTGAACGGCCCAGTGGCGCAGGCAAGGAAGGGGCACAGAGGGTGCGTGTCTCCCCCTCAGGACCTGGTTCGAGGGCCCGAAAGCTGGCCGGAGGTCGTATTCAGGGTCAGGTGTAACCACCTCCTTATCGTGTTTGTGAAGCTGATGGCGTCTTATTTTCATATACCAACATACTTGTTCTCAGTTTGTCACAAATGCGCTAACAAGCGTCCGGCGGACTTTGCATAAGATATACAACCTCTACACAATATTCGGTACTTTAAGATATACAACACTCCATTGCAATCCACAGAAAAGTGTTGTACTGATCACTTAGTCCCGGTTAACACTTCAAATTTTGTCACTTGGGTAGTCCATAAATTTGACCTAAGCTTTCCTCATCTGATCGCTAGGTCAGCCTAACATTGTATTTTTACTTCCGTGGTAATTTTGCCTCATAGATCCGCCTGCTAAATCAACTTAGAAGCACATTGTGCACGCAAGCAAATAAATATCGTTGTTGTATGCTACTGGTAGACCACCCCTGAACGGTGGCGTGCCCTGACCTGACCCTTGTGGAAAAGAGAACCGATCGGGAGGGACTCCCTTCACAGTTCTTTAGCGATTTTTTCTATGTTCTCAACATCCATTTTCATGTTATGGCATGCGCTCGGGGCCGGGGATCAAACTGAAGCCTTCAAAGATTTTTCCAAAATAATTTCCAAGCGGCGCGGCGTAGCCGCGAGAAATCTATCATGGCTGTCGAAAATTAAAGAGCGGATCTTACTGGTAGATGCACCTTCTACGGTCGCTGACCTATGGCAGACTAAAGTCAGGCCATGGCTATTAGTGAAGGGCATTTTTAGAGGATCGTTCAATGTTAGGCGACAACAGAGTGTTAGACGAAACCACATATCTGAGATATTTTGGTTGGCAGTAAGTCAATTGGATTTAGAGTTCAGCTAATCGATTTTACCTACGGTTAGGTATGAAAGTCAAAACAAGGTCAAAACTAACCTGCTCTTTTCTTCGAGAGCTTAGTTTTATGGGGCAGTTTCTGGTGCTTATTTTGATTTTGTATCGCAGGGGCCTCAAAAGACACGCTCCATGGACTTTACAAAGGCCAACGTTGGCCACTAGTCTAAAATGACGCAGGTCAATAGTTTTTGTTTTTTTTGGAGCATAACACTTAGCGCGATCCCGAACGGCAAATTGGGAGCAATCTCGTAGGTATTTGACCACATAGGCCTTATAAAGTTCAAACGAGATCACTGAGCTCATTGGCCTTTTGCTTAGAACAGGTATCTGGTTTCACGGCGGTTGCATGAGGAGGTTCAGTTGTACTTGAGACGCCAATCTGGAGTTTGACCTAGACCTTTGACCCTATTTGATCCCAAGATCATAACCTAAGGAGCCTCGAAGTTTGACACAAGTGATTTGACGCGAAGGCAAATCAATCCTGAGCATTTAGTTACTCCAGCTACCTTAGTTTCGTAAATCCCAGTGGGATCAAACTGACCCCCACCCAAGCAAAATGTAATCAACCGGTCACCTGGATGCGCGTTAACATACGTCTTAACTGCATCTATCAGAATAATTGTTTTCGACCTTCGTGACCTCTTGCGGTTTCATATTCAAACTAAGGTAAACAGCAACGGCATTTTCTCTCGTACAACGTCTGGAAGCTAGATATCTCGGGGAAGTCAACTTTCCTCGGCCGGGCGCAGTTGTCTCAGGCCTCCGGCCGGGCCAGGTTAAGGAAGATAAAACATGCAGACAAAGAAAATCTCGCCACCCTTGAAATCAAGTGGGCCCTATCCAGTAATATTTTTCGAGGGGAGGGGCTTCACCATCAGAGGCATGCTGTCAACTCTGTGCCTCCCCCCTTTATCAAAGCTCTGGCTGCGCCCCTGGTATGGTCTGATGGCAGGGAAACCCGCCCGATGACAGGTTTCCCTTGAATAGTGACGTCACATGTCATATATTTGAATGCACAACAAATATATAAATATGCATAGCTAAAAGAAGCAAAATTTCGACCTCATGTTGCATTGTAACAAGAATCCGTAGCTGCGCAGATTCTTGCTGCAACACACGTTTCACGGGCAGGGGTTAACTCTCGTCTGACTATACCTCTGCAGGCTCGGCATGGGACGATGCTGCCTTCCATTGGACGGAGGCCGTGTATCGGAACCGGAAGTTGGGGTACTCACAGAATGACATATTTTGGTTTGGCATCCTACACGACTTAAAAGACCCCACAAGGAACATCATCAGCCTTTTTGACCCGGCTTTGGGCTTCGAAAGGGCATCGCTCATCAGAGGTAAGTGCAAAAGCACGCGATGTCGTGTTGCGGCGCCGTTTGTCTAAATTGCGTGGACCACGATCCGTGAGGCTTGTTTGCAGCGACGTCAATATGGTGTAGTTGGAATCAAGCCTTTGTGGTCAGTATCACGAAATTTTCGCTGAATTCTCCCCGAGAAAACGCATGACTGCATGCCTGGCTTTCTCGCAGGTTTCAATGACTCAGATGTGCAGGCCTACTACGGCTACATGGTAGACATGGCCGTTCTGCTGGGAGCCGAACCAGGCATCGCCAAACAAGACATGGAAGCTGCGCTTCACTTTAAAATGCAGCTCGCCAACGTGAGATCACAAATTTGGGGAGTCTTTCAGCAATGTTCCGTGCATGTTTTGTTGCTGCTTACATGTGTTAAAGAAGTGGTTCTCACAACAGTTATGATGACCGACTTATGTGAGACGGCACGAAAAAGTTGCATGCCAACTTGTCAACGGGTCTCCGCTCACCATCCTGCCAACAGATGTCGCTGGCGAAAGAGGAACTTCGCGACGTTTTCAAACTTTACCACAAGATGACTCTCGACGAGTTGAGCCTGTTGGCACCTACCATTCCCTGGGTGACCTACGCCAATAAACTATTGGAAGACGTCGGACACCAGGTACGCCAAGCGATGCCAACAACAGACAGGATTGTATGGAAGAAAGCAACACAGCACACAGAGTGTTTCTGGGTGCCTCCGTAGATCTCAACATTGTTTTCCTTTTCTCAAACAGTTCATATAATTTTGAGAACCGGATTAAGATGCCGATTGGGAGTCGCATTGTGGCTTTTTAAAAAATCCATAGCCATATTCACCATGAACACAGGCCGGTCATCGGTCTACGGCTTATACATACTGGCCACGTTAGCATCGTTTTGACACTGTCTCTGTTCGACCAGGCCGGTAACTGCATCTTGCCGAGAGTGCGACGCTCGAGTTCGTGTCTCCCACATCACTAACTTACGACGGTCAGGTAGTGGTCCCCTGATGCTACCCCAGAGATGAAATTAACCTCCTTTCTGTCATGGGGTTGATTTGTTTCAGCTTTCTGTTTGTCGGCCGACAGTTGAACACCTAACGAGACAAAGTGTTGGCTCAGGCAGACCCGTCGAGGGCTGGTGCTGTAGTCCTCCATATTTACCGGCTGAGCATCTGGTGCACAGACGAACTGCGCATATGCTGACAGGTTTCGAGTAGCGAGTCCGTCTGGGTCGCCCACCCAGAGTTCTTTATGGACCTGGCCGCGCTGCTGAAGACAACGCCGAAGAGGTAAGAGCCAAATCTCGCACCCAATTCTGCAAGTCATCATAGCATCGGAGCTTCCCGTGTTGAACACAAATTGTCGACATGCCTGGTAAATATAAGGATATGGGATATATCGGGTCCTTTCACGCTCTACTGATTTTGTTCACAGGCTGCGCCATGCCTGTTCAGGCGGGCACGACAACGGGTGTGTGCGTGAGTGTGCGCTGCAACTCTGTGATTTATGTGTGTAAGGCTGTATTGCGAATTGTACAACATAGTTACATGTTGTATCGGAGAAATGAGCGGCCTTGTTTACGTGGGGGAGAGCCCGCTCGTCTTCGCTGCCCTCTCCGAGAGCCCGCCCATCCTCGCTGTCCTCCACCGCGCGCTCCTTTTACCAACAGGGTACAGGCCAACTACCTTCTTTGGCGTGTGGTGGAGGCGTCCGTGAGCCAGCTGAACCTGGCCTCCCGTGACGCGCGCCTCAAGCTCTTCGGTCAGGTGTACGGCACCACCGAGCACGGGCCCCGCTGGAAGCAGTGCCTCGACGACATCATGCACCGGTGAGCATGACGCAGGGACCTTCGCTTTGGTCTTCAATGCTGCTCCGAAAGAATGTGCGTACACATGTTCGCAGTAGTCCCAGCACAGCCATTGGACTACCAAAGACACGCGAATACGATTTGTTGTGGTTTGAATGTGAAAGACTCCCATGTTTGCAGCTTTGGAATCCCAGTAGGATCACTGTATGTGAAAAATCACTTCGACCAAGACTCGAAGACGGCGGTCCTGAAGCTGGTGTCTGATATACACAAGGAGTTCGATGCGATGCTGCTGGAGGCTGCCTGGATAGACCGTATCACGAGGTATCGGCACTTCACTTCGTAGAGGGAAATAACACTCCTTTACAAAACATGAAGATGGTAAATGCATGCCCCTCATGGCTCACGAGACGTGGGTTCTATGTTCCAGAGCGGGGCAGCAGTAATTTTCCAATGTTGGCTACATAAGTGCTTTTGATTTTGATACCAGTTCATTAATTTCCTTGATTTTACGTTTTCAGGCCAAGGTAAGCCCGAAAACGTAAAATTAAAGAAATTATGTAATGTGTAAGCTCGATTTGGAATTGGAGCATAAATACGCCACCTGGAGTAGCTGGGGTTCGGTCGCGTTCCGGTACAAATGCTTGATCGTCGCTGATAACAGAAACATTCCCATGCAGTCACACGGAAAAGGCTCAGCCAATATAAATCGATGCTAAAGACTCTACGGTGTTTGCAGACATTCACATACACCTGATATGTTGTCCTTCCGCAGGCAGCGAGCAATTCAGAAATCGAAGGCCATGACCTATTACATAGCTTACCCAAATGAACTGCTTAACGACACGATGGTAAGCGAGCTCTACGAAGATCTGCAGCTCACCGACGACGACTTCTTCAAAAACATGCTGGACAGTAACATTTTCAACACCAACTACTTCTACAGCAAACTACGTGAGCACGCCGACAAGAACGACTGGCGAGAATTCGGCGAAATCACAGCTGTCAACGCCTTTGCGAAATCGACGAACGGCATCAGTGAGTGGTGTTCACTCGCCACGACGCTGGCCAGCTTTCAACCTCACCTCAGCTGCAGCAGGTCTTGGTGTCTTTGAATTTGTATAGTGTTGGCGATGAGGGTCATTTTACTATTGGTGTTTTCTCCGCTTTACGTTGACCGCTAATATGTATGTGAATGCATTCCCCACTCAACAGTGGGATAAGGCTTAAAACCAAGTTGGTTTTAAATCCCTTGTAATATGACACACGTCCTGTGAGTATGGAAAGCTACTCCTCTGGACCTGCTTGGCAAGACATGTTATGGCGTACTGGGGTTCCCAATGCTGTCGGCACTAACATTATTACAAATTCTAACATTGAAAGACCTGCTATTTCAGTAAGTAGGGCAAGAAATACCGGTTTGATAGCCGTGGTCCGTTTGTCTTATATCTAATGGGATTTTAACGCCTGCAAACTCTTTCTGGCGTTGCAGCGTTCCCCGCGGGTATTTTACAAGGCACTTTCTACAGCAATGACAGGCCTAAGTACATGAACTACGGAGCCATCGGATTCTTGATCGGTCACGAAATAACCCACTTGTTCGACGACAAGGCAAGTATGCGCGCGATGTTCAAGTTTTTGAAAGCCACCTGCAGTCAGCATAGTCGTATGGAAAAGGACTCTCGCGTTGATTCCCGGATTTTGAGCACTTACCTTTTACAACGGGATTCGTGGAAACTCGTAATGTAGCGGTAACTGTAAACCTACTCTGCCCCCAAAACAAATCCTTAGACCTGTCCACGTTAGCCATTTGTGAAAAAGAGTGTAAGCCTCTCGTGCATTTTCTTAAAACAATTTTTGCATGACATGGACCCCAGCACTACTCACTGTATGTATCTTTGAAAAGTCCAATGCAGAACTGTATATAGTGGTCATCCACGCGCTTTACGAAGTGAGGTATCGAAATCAATAGCTCCCTATTACGCGCCAGTCTTAACCACGGTTGTCATCGTGCAAAAGCAATTGAATGATCCATGGATATTGCTTGCCTACTTAACGTTGTCAACGAAACCGATTGACGTCTGTTTCGTTTCTTTTTTGTCATCCCCTCGCTCTGTCAGTGATTGGCTTCTTCCGTTGATGAATATTTCTGGACGCAATAAACTGAAAGTGGGCTGCCTGCACTCCTCACCCTACAAGGTCTGAATCATTTTTGCTCCCCTTAACAGTCGGTCGTTTTTTATTTCCGCACCACTCATCTTTGTTTTAAATGGGTCATTTAAAAGTATGCCGCACAGCTGAGCGCGAATTCCGGTGAACCCGCGCTAATGGCACCGCGAGTTCAGCACTGACATCTCTCCGCGCGACAGGGCCGCCAGTTTAACGCCGAGGGCAAGCTCCAGGAATGGTGGGAGCCGGAGACGCGCAGCCGCTTCCTGGACAGCGTCCAATGCATCATCGATCAGTACGGCAACATCACCGTCGACAGGGTCAACATGCAGGCACGTGTGGGCTGGAGTGGGTGTCGCGCGGTGGGCCCTTTGGTCGTAGTTGCAGCCCTGAGCTCCCATACCGAATGTGGGAGCTGCCGGGGAGCATCCACAGGTCTGCCCGCGGTACAATGACCGCGTAGGTGTGGTTGTTCGTGTGTGATCATGTTAAGCCTTAGACCCTGGGTCCCCCGAGTTAGACCATGCTCTTCGCAGCACGCGTGAATGTGATATGACTGATATCGTGCGAGTGAGTTGCTTGTATCAATGGCAGAGTAGCGGACAGCCACATGCTGTCTTTGCCTACGAACACCATTGGCTTCCGTTGCTTGTTCTGTCGAAGACCAGCATGATTTGCTGCTGGTTTTCGCAGCTTCCTTTTTTCTTTATTATGTTTACCTGTGTGTTTCCGCCACACTCCTGGTCTTCTGTGAATGAGTAACGGGGAAAATAAGCGCCTCATGCAAACTTAACGTTGCCATTTTAAGAGCCTTAAGAACGAAAAACGCGTCTTGCAACACTACACAGTTTTGAATCACCCGTAAAATCGTAATGAAGTTCATATCACAACGACGCAACGCGACTTGAAGATTTTTTGGCAATAAATTACCAGTATACCTATATGCATGTTTATAGATATATACATGACGTATATATATATATATATATATATATATATATAATTTGTATGTATATGTATCAGTATCGCAAATAATACAAATAAATTTTAATATTAAAACTATATCTACGCTGGACATCACATCGCCAAAAAGGCTGATCGTCTGAACTAACGCCAATGTTGCCTGCTTCCCATCCAATACGACACAAACGTGTGCTTTCGTGACCGCGAACTATGTGCCCGACGCAGGTAAACGGCATCCTAACCCAGGGCGAGAACATCGCCGACAACGGCGGCATACGTATGGCGCGCCGCGCCTACGACCGCTACCAGAGCAGTGAGGGGCGCGAGCCGGCGCTGCCCGGCCTGCAGCAGTACACCAGCGAGCAGATGTTCTGGCTGGGTACCGTCAACACCTGGTGCGCCGTCTACAGGGAGGAAGGGCTCCGGCAGGTGATGCGCTCCAGCAACCACGCGCCCTCGTTTGTGCGTATGAACACGGCGATCAAAAACACCGAACAGTTCGCGCGTGACTGGCAGTGCCCGGCCGGCTCGCGCATGAACCCCGTGGACGGCTGCCGTGTCTGGTGAGCGATCGCGATGTTGTTAGTTTTTCAGGCCGCCGCTAGAGTACCATCCACGGCTGTGTACCCATTCAAGGAAGGATACATTTAGGTTGAGTGTAATGAGGATAACGTGCGAACGTTCTTCTGTGTTCAGAACACCGCAGAGGAAATGCGACGTCTGAGGAACTTTTCGTCAATCTTTTACGACCAGGCGACCCTGTCTACTGGCGTAGCGACAGATGGACACAGCACGCATGATCACGGATATCAGGTATCTTTCCACTTGAGACTGATGATGGAACGCGCTAGGTTCGCCTAATGAGCTGTTGATCCCGATAGATCGCATATCGTTCAAATATAATGAGGAAGGATACCGACTTTTGCGCTGTTCGCAGCATAACGCGCGGAAAATGAGACCGATATCGCATTTTCTACGCGAGGATGAACACGCGCTCGGATGGGGGGTCAAACTGACCCTCCCCCAAAGGTTTTCCCGGAATGGTTTCCCAACGACGCAGCGTAGCCGCGTCGAATTTTTCAAAGCCGTAGACAATTGAATAGCGGATCGTCCAACACCGCAAATTTAGATGTACCTTGTAAGGTCACTGACCTACGGCAGGTCAAAATCAGGCCATGGTTTCAGCGAAGGCACTCTCCAGGCAATCGTTCAATCTGATCAAACAACGGAGTGCTAGACGGAGCCACACATCTCTGAGACACTCTCTTAGGCAATACGACGATTGAATAAATAAAATAGCATGGACCTAGAGTCAGGTATGAGGGTCAGACCAAGGTCAAAACCAACCTGTTTTATTATTCCTGGGCTTGCCGTATCGGCTGGTTTCTGGTGCTTATTTTGAACATTGATAGCAGGAACCGAATTATAATCCTACCATGGACTTCTCATTGGTCAGAATAGGTCGCTGACCTAAAATCACCCAGTCAACATTTTGTTTTTAAGAATACACTGCCAAGCGTAATCTTTGTCGCTTATCCGAAAGCAAAACTAAAAAAGCATTACATCAGTTTGGTCACCATGACCTTCAAAAGGTCAAATAAGATCGCTGACCTCAGCTGAGCGCATGACATTTTGCTTAGAACAGTTGCCTAGGTTCTAGGCGCCCTTTGGAGACCAATCTGGAACTTGACCTTGTTTGACCTTGTCTTACTTGAAGATCATGACCTAGAAACTTCAAACTTTGACCTATGTGAGTTCACGTACAGGTCAACACACCCTGTAAATTTGATCTCTCTAGCTCTCTCAGGTCCCGGGATCTCAGGGGGTCAAATTGACCCCTCTACCCGAGCGAAGGGTATCCAACCGGCCACCCGGGCGCGTGTCGAAAGGTCAAACAAGGTCGCTGACCTTAACTGTGCGTGTGACATTTTTCTTAGAACAGTTGCCTGGGTTCTAGGGGCTGTTGTGAGACCAATCTGGAATTTGACCTTGTTTGACCTTATTTGACCCGAACGTCGTGACCGTCCCCGTTGAAAAACATAATGACTTAAGATCAGGTCGAATGTCGCAAAAAACACGCCCGGTTCTACCTAAATTGTCTGTACACGACCCTATGTTCCGAGCCTAAGAAATATATCACCACAAAAAGTTTTCCATTGGTCGTGTCTTAGTCACTTTTCTATCTTTTCCAAAATACGGTAATCTTAGATCAGATCCGGACTGGGTTGTCGGCTGGGCTGTTTGGGTCGATCTGCATGGGGTTACCGACGTGATGCTGGTCGGTTTTGAGCATTTTTGGTAACCTTTGACTTGGGACAAGGTTACCACCTTCTGGAAAGCATAAGTTACCGGCCATGGCGGATCGATAAGTGAAGATTTCGTTGCGACCGGCCATATAGGCTGGAAGCAAGGGGTTGTCTGCAAATTAATTTTTGGTGCTTTGGGGCGTTTTTGATCATTGACTTGACCCAAAATCACCAATGCTAGGGAACGAATAAGTTATCGGCCCAGGCGTACCAACTGGCGTAGGTTGTGTGGTGGTTAGTTCCAATATCTCGAAGCATGGCGTTGTGTGCAAAGCTATCTTTGGTCGGTTTCGGGCGTTTTGTGACCTTATGCATGACTCATGGCTGCCATGTTCTGGAAATGATAAGTTGTTGACCATGACGCATTGATAAGTTAGGGATTTGCCACCGATTTGCTGGCCATTGCATAGTGGTGATCGGTGCCATCTATCAACCGTCGGGAAGACTAACGTTCCGATGCCTGGAGAACGTTCGATACCAGCTACAGGCTGCCGCCGCAACAGCAAAACCGATATTGGCACCGGGGGCTAAAACATCATTCTCCTCCTCCCGGACGGCCCCGGTGTACGCGGCTTCCAGACCATCCTGAGAGACCTGAGTCTCAAACAGCTGGTAGTCGAGCGCACCCATCTTCACCCGATGCCAACACTACTAGACCTAATCGCCACCAATCGCTGGACCTGTTTCGGGCGGCGTCGGCGCGCTACATCTGCCGCGTGTCCGACTGACCGCCACTCAGCGGCATTTTCCGTACGGAGCCGTCGCCGCGAGGAACCGGCTGTTTGCGCCGGCCGTCCGCGCCCGCTCCATTCGGGCACTCTTGACTGTTTGAAATCGCTGACTCCCTGAATGAAACCGCTTTCACCTCTGCATTTATGAGCATTTCTGTGCGCTGTGTTGTTTTCGTGTTGCACGATTAGACCCCGAGTAACCACCACGCAGACGCATCTTCAATGAAAAAAAGAATGTAAAGAAGATATAAATTTGTGCCGACCGGTCTCATAAGATTAGAGTATGGGACTGTCTGTAGCCCACTGTGGCAATTTCGGGTGCTTTTGGTGACCTTTGATGTGACCCAAGGTCACTATCTTCTTAAATAGATAGGCTATCGGCCGAGCGACATCCCATCGTAAATGTTTGATATAGATCGGCCCGAAAAGCTCGTGGTAGGGGGGCACCAACATGTTACGTCGGTCGTTTCGTCTCTACCCACGACACCTAACCTGTGAGACACATCGTCCCGCGTCGGACGTTGCACAGCCCAAAACCTTCACCTCCCCACCTTGTTTCGCTTCCGTGACGTTCCATCATCTGCACTCAAATCTCTCGTTCCATGCGAAACTCAATTTATGAACACGATTTACCTAGGCAGGTAAACAATTATTAACTTTTAACCAGCTACGTCCCAATCATACAGTTCATATTGATTGAAATAGCCGCAGACAATGCGCCATGCCAAGCCCCGTGCCAAATTGTCCATCCGGCGTTCAAGATGACGCACATGAGATGGCTTGTGCCTATTGCGCACGTCTCCGTGCACGTTCCTGAGCGACGTACTTCAGTACATGCATTTAAAGGGAATTTTTCGCATTTGAAAGCATTGAGGCAAGCATTAAATATGAGAAAATAAGCTCACCGCTAAATATTGCTATGTTTTGAAGTGTTAAAGCCTGGTCAAGTGAAAAATTCCCTATTTAGTAAATATGCTCCTCAATACGCCACCGTTTGATTACATCATGGACTGTTTTTATGACTTCACAGTCGTTGCCAGACTTACCGTGTCAAAACTGTTGCTGTCACGGATGAGCTGACTCACTTGCAGCACTTCAGCTTGCGGAGAGGTAGCTCGTTAAACGGCACGTGTTTTGTTGATCCGACCGTCGTTATGTGCGCGTGTTTTAGCCCTCCCTCGCGGAGTTGTTGCACGTTCGTCCGTGATTTTATTAATTTTTCCTTGCACTCACATGCTCGGTTGTGGTGTTCCTCTTGAGCTAATCGCTTCCCAGTCTCATATTCGTCACAGCTGCCCAAACAAACTAGTACCACTGCCCAAAATCCTGCATCAGGTAGCACAAAACATGATTCGTACTCGACACTTGTACTCAGTATTGAAGACCATTCATTTCCCGTTGATGACATGAATCCTACCGTCATTACACCTACCTGCTAACAAGGACCATCCGCCACCTTTCGTGCATTTTTCATGGCAAAAATACATCACGTCTGAAGCAGCAGATGGACACCAAGCTGCACCTAATGACTGCCAGTGTATTCCGCATATTACACTCGCGGCCATCTGGTGGACTCTGGTCACGCAAAGACATTGTTATTAACTTCCAGATCCCATACAGCCTTGGCCACGCTTCACCTAACAGGACATTATGCCGAGGTGCTGATAAAGTCAGGGGCAGTTTGCTTAGGTGAGTGTTCTGCCGGGCTGATATCTGTTTAACAGGAATGCCCGCATTTGTGTGGGCTTTGAACCAAAGTAGCCACCGTGAACACCACTCGTTACAGTTTACACCCCATCCCTTCTTAAAACCTACACTCCACTAGTTTCTGAGCTTCACGCCCACGGAGATGTGTCGACATTTTCGGGGAGACTTTTAAGGTAACCCAGGCATTCATGACGCCATAATAACGTCATTGAAATCCTGCCATTTCATTGACCATGCGGCAATCAAGGCCTAGGAAAACATTGTTTTTGAGTCGTTCATATCTGACGAATACGATCAAGATTTCTAGATATAACAGCCATCAATTGGCTCTCAACCAATCTCGTGGGAGGTATGATGGCGTAATCGCACAATAACGTATCGAGTAGGGTATTTATTAAAGAAAGAAATTATGTTGTCTGGAGCTGTATTTTCTACTGAAAAGATGCCAATTGTTAAATGCGAGTTTATTTCCTCATATTTGATCCTTGCTCCGATACCTTTAAATGTGAAACATTCCCTTTGCGAAAACAATTAGTCGTGTGCCGCGCGAATACGACGTTATTGTGGGAGAGCCTTTGGACGCAGTGTAATTCGCTTATCAGCCGACGCTGACCTTTTTTGTCCAAATCGCCCCGAGACGGTATGTGGTGACCTCCATCTGCTACCGAGTTTGCGGCTACATAGGTGCTCACGAAGGACATGGCCAGGTCAACGCACTTTTCTAACAGCGCGCCAGCGACCGCATGGGGCGCGTCAGGAGCGTCAGTCGCCGGCAAGAACGAGACAGCCGACAGACTTCACACCTGCGGCAGACTCCACACCTCCATAGCTCCGAGAAAACAGGACTTGTGCTGAATAGACGTTGGGGACGGGGAAGCCCTACGTCAGGCAGGTACAACAATGTGGACACCAGAGTTCATAGCTTGTGGCACTTCTCTGCAGATCACATGAAATCATACCCGTGCTCGCCTCGTGCTCGCCCATAATCAAAATACTACGTAAAAAAGAGCCGCATTCCATAGCCATTCGACTTGAAAGCTACCTTGAAATGTTTTCATTGCAGAGTCAACTGCTTATTCCACAAAATACATCCTCGCAATCCGTCTGTATTGCACGCGATGCAATGCATGCAGACACTTGTATTCGGCAATGCCGGGCATTACCGGGTATTGGTGGGCCCCTCACGCCGGGCATTCTTGACTGTTTAAAATCGCTGATTCATTCACTGAAACTGTTTTTACCTGTGCGTATACGTGTAGCTCCATGTACTGTGTGTCTGGGCTTCTTTTTCTTGTACGATTAGACGCAAAACAACCAACGCGTGGATGCGCGTTTAATAGCATCACTGTATGAGGCTTTAATAAACTATATTTTTGGAAATATGCCCCGAGGGTGGGACGCCATTTGATCGCGACGACTTGGCTTTGGCAGGGTGACGTGGGCATCCACCACAGCTACTTTGTTCCTTTATAAGTAAGCGCGGACAGCTTAGAAGAACGACACTGGAAAACCCTAAAAAATCCTGAATTACTGATGAACGTCAGAATTTGAGCCAGGTGACTACTTGAACCCGAAGACAACGAAGTTTGCCCAAAGTAATGATTTTCCGAGATATGAGTGTTCTTACATCCGTGATATCGTGGTTTATAATCCAGAAAAGGCTTTTTCAAATGCAAGACCATGCTGCAGTTATTTGCAACTTTTGAAACCAATAATCTAAAACAACAGAAACATTACATCTTTTAACAGCTATTAAACAAAGATATAGCTGTTTTTTAACTGTTGTACCATGTCTATTTCCTACACATATTAAACAGAATCAGGCGCACAGCCAGAGCCTTAGCAAGGGGAGGGACACAGGGATGACGGAGGACCCCTGATAATGAAAGACCACCCAAAGGTCTGGATATGACCCATTTGTTAATGAGGGAATGTTTTTCTTTGACATTTTTCATTTTTACCTCCTATAACTGTAATATAAGTCAGAAGCTACCACGAAATCAATATTGTTTGAAGTTTGGTCAACAGAGTGTAAAAATAATGCGTTAAATAACTTCATGAAAGAAACCACCGGCACTATTTCTTGTGCAGTGGTTCAGTCGACTATTCTTAAACCGATACGTGCATTGGGGCCCCTAGATGCGATCTCCGGCCGGCCTTTCGTGCCCTTCGGGTCCTCAAATGAGCCCTAATTCGTAGGTTCCGTGGGGCCCGAAGGGCCACTCGAACCCTAGGGGGGCACCTGCCTCTTGTGGCCCTGCTCGCGCTAATAAATACAATCACACGTTCCTCGACGTCATGTGGAGGCTATTTTTCGTTGCAGCGCCGCCTGTCGGCCAAATTGACGCTGTGACTTCCACTTGCTCAATTCCTAACTGCTCTAGTGACGTGCTTTCCAAATGTTTATGCAGGGTGCGAAAAGAGGCATGTCGCTTTTCGTGGTAACGTGGTAGCGGTAACTACGCTAGTCTTTGTGAGAGTCCCAAATTCAATTGTGGGCATTTGCTGTTACGTCGCCTTAAACTGACGTCATCTTGATAATGATGCGTCATTGAGTATGAAATGAATGTTGTCAGGCGTACAAGAGATACGAGCGCTTGCCCGCGCCCTTGTATGCCAGCGCAAAAAAAGAATCACTGGACGAAGGGGAGGGGGGGGGGGGGTGGTTAACCGCTTCTACCCCAATGTGGCGATTGTAATTTGTTTCCAAAAATGAGGGTAGACATTTGACCACTACAGATTCCATACATTTTTTTAACAATACCTAAGCCAGAAGATCGCGGACTTATAAAAATATTCTAAAAAAGCATCACTTCCAGCAAAAAGTAGGTGCAAATCGTTTGTGTCTACTGAGACCCCCTAAGTGGATCTTCCGCGTTCTTGATTTAGCAATGACCCTGGCTCTAATTTCGCAAACGTATAACCATTCCCCGACGACGACGCAGCCGCTTGAAGCCGCCAGAAATCGTTAAATATGAATCCGCGCCGACACACAGCTCGCAAGTTCACATGTAGCGGACGAGGTCCCCAACTGACCACTGGAAGTCATTTCCATAGAAATGCTTGGAAAGCGTTTCCATAGCAACGCTTGATGCAAATAAATGACGTCTAGCACCCGTCAGTTGCAGAGAAAAAACCGCAAGAGACTCGACGAAGGAATACTTTCGTTTTGGTAACACCCGACGCACATGTAAGCATCGACTGCAGATGGCGCAAACCTGTGCTCTGAAATCTGGGCCACTTCAGACAAAAGCGATCGCAAACAGGCCGCCACGCGCTATTTGCCCGACGCGTTCTACACTTCCAGGCTGACCCACACCCGCGGCCGTCCGCTGGCGTCAAGCGGCGTGCTCAGGAGTCGCCAGGCGTCGACAGAGACATGTCAAAGGTCGAGACATCGCGGCCGCTCTGCTGGCGACAGCGGCGTGCCTCAGGAATCGTTAGGTGTCAACAGGAAGACATCGTCAAGAGTCGAGGACATCGCGGCCCGTCTGCTGGCGACAGCGGCTGTGCTCAAGGAGGTCGCCAGGCGTTGACAGAGACATCGTCAAAGGTCGAGACCTCGCGGCCGTTCTGCTGGCGACAGCGGCGTGCTCAGGATCGTAGGCGTCGACAGAGACATCGTCAAGACATCGCGGCCGTCCGCTGGCGTCAGCGGCGTGCTCAGGAGTCGTTAGGTGTTGACAGAGACATCGTCAAGACATCGCGGCCGTCCGCTGGCGACAGCGGCGTGCTCAGGAGTCGTTAGGTGTCGACAGAGACATCGTCAAGAGTCGAGACATCGCGGCCGTCCGCTGGCGTCAGCGGCGTGCTCAGGAGTCGTTAGGTGTCGACAGAGACATCGTCAAGACATCGCGGCCGTCCGCTGGCGACAGCGGCGTGCTCAGGAGTCGTTAGGTGTCGACAGAGACATCGTCAAGACATCGCGGCCGTCCGCTGGCGACAGCGGCGTGCTCAGGAGTCGTTAGGTGTCGACAGAGACATCGTCAAGACATCGCGGCCGTCCGCTGGCGTCAGCGGCGTGCTCAGGAGTCGCCAGGCGTCGACAGGGACATCGTCAAGAGGGGGGGGGGGGGGGGAGGGGGTGAAAGTCTGAGCGCAGCAAACACGGCGGGTGACCTGACCTGCAGTAGACAATTTCTTATCTTGTTAAGCTTCTGGTCCCTTCCATCCCAGCCTTACTTCACACTGCTGTGTTTCATTGAGCTTGGTGGCCACCGAAGGACATTTAGTTCCATACCATGTACAGTTAGGCTAGCCATGATATCTGGCTGGCATCCGTAATTGTCAAATAGTATAAGATTCCCGGCGCGAAGGGTGAATATCTGCATTTCATACAGCACACAGATGCGTGCGAAGCTTCGCGCACGTACATTGTTAAACAAACTTAATTCCTGACGAACGGTCGTGTACAAACTTTCTTTAGATATATCAGATACCTAAAAACAAACCTTTAATTCCACCGTTACGTCGAACAAACGTTATCTTTAACTAGCCCCCGTATTTGTACATGAGCGTGCAGGTAATTAATTGCTTACAACCTTTTTCCATACGATCTTTTGCGCGTACAAACGTTTACGTTACGGGGTTTTCTTGACGATCACTCTACCATATGAACTTTATCTAACCCTATGTTTCACCCAATCTATCCAATCCAGCAGTTAGCTGACAAGCTTCTTAGATACCTTGTGAGATAGCGTTGATATGGCACAAGCACTGGACCCACATCTATATTGGTCTTGGAAGATTTTAATACTGGTGATAACTATCCAAGTGAAGTTCACTCTTCTGAACACGGCTGACTGTGAACTCTAGAGCAAACATTTAGCACACGTACTTATCCTATGGAAGATTATTATGCGCCTTTGTTCCATATATAAACGGGTAACGGCCAGTGCCATTCCACTCACGTCAATCTGTATATACGCACTATTGTCCGCAATCCTTTCATCATGGCAGTTGGGCAATGTAACACCAGATGTCTCTACCGTCGTCTAAAAAATCGTGCAAATATTTTCACAACTAACGGGATCTATTTGCGATTTTGTTAAAGTGTAGGAAGTAGGTCGCACTGGAGTCGAGACGGGCATAGGTGATGTTTTAGTAACTTCCCTGCAGTCCAATCGATGCAGTACTCTTTGTCTTTTCGTCATAAATGATCTTTCTAGATCCCTGCACCAACAAATTTCAGACTTTCCCGATGATCCACGATGCAAACTGGGCTCAAGACACAGACCACTTCAAAGGCCCACTGACGGGGTTCTTGTCAAAATGACATGCAATTCGCGACGAGTAGGGCTCTGTACGGGCTAGAGGCGTAAGCCTACGCTGATACTCAGTTCAGACATTGGTTGCATATTAAAGTGGTCTGGACCAGCCCAACGTGTCTAGTCTGCACATACATTTTCCATTGCATTGCAATATGGATGCAGGAGCAGTGTTGCCGCGCCAACAATACCGTGAGCGCGAGACAGGCGCGTGCCATGACCTAATCGAGGGCTGTCACGCTTGCCATGCATTGGTTCTGGGTATGAGCTCCGCAGCGGGCGCCCGGGGCTGACCGGCCGTCGAAGGTCAGGCTCCTGGTAGCGGGTGAGCGGGGTCAGCCTGACCCGCGCGACCTTGTCGGGGAGCTGCGGTGCATAAAGCCATTCGCAGTCGTGTGTGGCGAGAAGGTCGCTGGGGACATTATACGGGAAACTGGATCGCAATGTTTTGGGGGATGGGATCGGGAAAAGCCTAGCAAGCTCTGTGTAGCAAGTGTTACGAACACAAACTCATTCGTGTAGAACATTTGTGTTTTCATCTTGTAGACGTTTAGCAGCAAAAATAATTATGAAAAGGCAAGAAATAAGCAGAACCGCGGGGGGTAGTTGATTAAATAGTGTGCTTTGCTCATAGAGGGCAAGATCCCAGCGCGAGCTTGAAGTTGATGTCCCTGTTCTGCAATAATTATCAGACTTCAAGTGACAAGATCATGTCGAGCAGTCAACTTTGGAAAATTGGAATACGATACTGAAAAGACTTGAGCATCACACCGATCGCTGATATGTAGCTCTTAAAGGCTTACATCCAGGTTCAGATTCCAACAGCCCGTGGTATAATACACACACCTTTAAACCTATCCGATTTGAACTTATTCTTGTATTTCCTTCCGACTAATCCACCCACCTCCTACGGGAAATTCACGTCGTTTTACCCTTCTGTGGTGCACGAACGGCAACTATCGCGCTTTTTTAGGTTGCTACCCTGTGACGCATCCATAGTCCCTACCAGTAACCTACGAAGCACCCGACGACATGTGACTGTTAGGACAGGCGAAGCCGCATCCGTATAAAATATAAGGGACATAATGATTCATATCCCTGCTTTACCCTACAGTATGCTTTTAAAACATGCCCCAATGGTGGGACACTCACTTCAAGGGGAGTGTCCCACATGTTTGTGGAGCATTGAGCTGAGATAACCATTTTTGAGATCATTTAGTGTAGTTCACAGCCAAGCCCCTTTTAAGACTTGGAATCGTCTTGTTTCTGGGCTTAATGACGGCGAATTTGTGCAGAATATTTCGTGCAGACTGTTTCAAGGCCACCCAGATATGCTTGACGCCATGGAAGCGTCACGGAAATACCGACACCTCATTGGCCATTAAGTGCTTTGTGGTCACTGAATCATTCGTGTTTGGCGTGCGTCAGCACGATTGGTGATACCAACGGTCATGGGTTGGCCTTAAACCAATGTGATGCGTTGAGGGCAAGTTTCAAATACGACTCACGTGTCATGCTACTTATACCGGAATTTCGTGAGTGGCACGAGCTATGACGGAAATCACGAGGAATCAAATAACTTGAAGGGAAAACTCCAAATTTTTACAGGGCTTTCAAATGTTATGACCATCTTGAACACCATTCAATACAGTTCACAGCCTTGCGCTTCTTACGATCTAAGGCCTTCTAGTTTCTGAGCACAATGCCCTCGAAGATGTGCATTATATTTAGTGCAGACTATTTCAAGGTTACCCGGGCACCCATGACACCATAATAACGTCATTCGAATCCTGTCTGTCCATGGGCATGCGGTGATAAAGGGCACGAAATATATCACTGTCGAGTCGCGCATATCTTGTGAGCACGATGCCCAGATGTAATGGCGTGAATTAGCTCTCAATCCATGTTGTGCGAGGCTCGATGACGCAATCAAACCACGAGGTATTGAGGAGCATATGAACTGAACAGGCAAGCTATATTGTCTAGAAAAATATTTTCCAATTAAAAGCGCACCGATAGTTATAAGCGAGCTTATTTCATTAAAATCGATGCTTGCTTCAATTTCTTCAAATGAGGAACATTCTCCGTAGGAAAACGCCAATAACCGAGTATGTGAATGCAAATAAACACTGCAAAGTCACGGACAACTATTCAAGAATAAGGCGAGAGAGTGCCAAAACACGAGCACCTAACGATATTTGGGTTCAGCAAACACGCATCAGCAAACGTCCCACCACCAACAAGCCGAAGTATTACAAGTGAGTCAGCCCATCCACTACAGTAACAGTTCTATCACGGTCAGTATGGCGGCAACTCGGGCGTCATAAAGCGATTATATTACAAAATCAAACGATGGCGCATAAAGGACTGCATTTACTGAATAGTGAAGTCGTGTTGTCTAAAGCAGTTTTTTTGCACTTTCAAACGTATCACCAGTTAAAAGTGAGCTTATTTCATCATATCTGATGTTTGTTCCAATATCTTAAAATGTGGGGCATTTCCCTTAATTACGCCTATGTCATAATGTTTGCAAGACGTCAATACTTCTGCAACCACAAGCAAGGGATTGTCCATGAAGTTAATTTGCTGGTATTCAGCTCAGACGCATATTGGTTTGATTCTTTCCAATCCGGCGATGTATTGTCCAGCAAATTATGCAACGCACAGAAGGGATAACAAAGACAGGATGGGAGGAGATGAGGCTGTTCATAAGCGTGAAGGAAAACATCACAAGCCGCGGAGAGTCGTCATTACGGGCAATTCAGAAGCCATTTGGAACACAATAATGGTTAATAACAAGAAAGTACACTTCATGAATGTCTTCTACGTCTTACCTGGTGGCGACGGCAAAGTTTTCATGCATTTCTTGTGGACGCTAGCGCTGAAGTCCAGCAAGTTTTCATCACGCTTGAAGGTAACTATTGGAGGTGATTGTAATCTTTCCGACTCTTGCTGGGACGCTACGTGCCATAAGCAATGCGGCGGGTGTCTCAGAGCTCATCTGAAAATTCACATCCTTGAGTTTTGAAAAGATAGCTAAAGAAGCCACGAGACTCGCTTAAAGTCCTGAAAACAAATTAGACCCCCTTATAACCTACGCACCAGACCAAGTCAAGGGTAACGACATATGCGATGGTACTACCGACCATGAAGCCGTGATCATAACAATGTGTTATAACTTGAACTAAGGGAAGGACAAGGACAGGATGCAACTTAACAGGAGCAAACTTTAACGTAATTAAACCCTATCTGTATCAGGACCACGTAAAACCTCTGACTGGGCTCACCAGAAAGATAGCAAATGGTGCTTGATTATCTATCAAGAGAGGCATAACGGCCGTCGAAAAGACGATGATGCCTGAAAAAGCTATTAAAGTGAATAGAGATCACCAGGGTAAATTACATGGACAAAATAAATATATAGGGAGCCAAACGAACAATCTGGTGGTCACACAGCGGCGAAGAACAAGACACAAGTTGGTGATCACACAACAGCAAAGAGGTAGAAACTATCCAGACATTGGCGCGGTATAGGAGAGTCTATTGAAATGTGAACCAGGCATGCAACAAGGCAGAGCATGGACACAAAAATAGGCTCGGTGACTAAATAAATAACACAAACTAAGTTGTGAAATATACTAAGAGTTAAAGGAAGGCAAACAATAGTGTTTAGTGCACAATCGACGAACATGGTACCATTATATATAAATCAACAGAAGTCGCCAATGTTTCAAACAAGCCTTGCCAGCGAGTATTTTGTAAAGAGGATAGCAATGACGCTCTCACTATGAGTATTCGTGCAGATAAGTGAACATTCTTTACGGCATTGAGCTTTAACGATTTTATTTAATTGCTTTAATAATATTCGAATCCTGAGCATTTGGGCCCGATGGGATACCTCACGTAGAAAATTGTACAGTTGTTACCGCGATGTTTCTAAAGCATATTTTAGAACAGTTGGTAGATTTGCAGAGGAGATGGATGAAATGAAAGAAGCGTTAGTCTGCCTTAAATATAAAGGAGGAAGCTGTAAAAAAATCTTGTAACTATATGCAAGGGATAGGTCGTATTGTACGCTGCTGCGGCAGTTTGGTGTTTGATTGTCAGCGGCACTGCGGCGCTGCGGGCGAGGTCAAGGCCGCCTGCAGCAGTGATGACCATGATACAGGGGGGTGTGCCGGCGCAGTTGCGCCGCGTGATGCAATGTTAAAACACGTGGCTGCTTTGTTGATATTAATCAGTCCGATAAGACCTTACTGCTGGTAGCAGGGGCAAGGGAAGTCTTGAGCTTGATGCGAATCTGTCGGAATGTAACTTGTTGAACATATTGTCCAGAAATTGGACGTCTCATTGTTTGGTATGTACTTTTTCTTCCCCTACCATTGACGGACGTTGTTTATGTGTGAGTGCTGCAGATTTAGCTGCATGCCAGTGAAAATACTTTGCTCCGCTGACGAGGTCCGATTCAAAACTGCAGTTCACATTGAGGCATCCGGTGTTTGGCATCCCGGCGCTGAAAGAATTCCCAGATGGCCGTGATTTGATCGGCGGCTTCATGGCCCTGTACACGAGATAACATCGCCAAGAGATTTGTTTACACTCTGCGCGAGCCGCCGGGTGACGCCCCTGGAAGTCACTCTAACGGCCGTCCCACGTGGGCACTGGGGCGGTCCGATCTCCGCCGTCGGTAGACTCGTGCTGTGCTTCGATTTCCACGAGCGCAGTATGGTGCTTTTTGCAGGCACTTGCGACGGAATGATGTTCGTTTTACTGAGGAGAAAATAGGTTCGTCCCCGGAAAGTTGGTGCGACAGCTGACACACGTGCCACACCGCACCACCCCACATGCCAGCGAGGGCAGTCCAACCATCCCCCAGGATAGATACGGTCACGTAGCCGACCGGATCAGCGGACCGCGGGGATGTGAGCCCAGCGCAGTCGGGCTTGTTTACTACCCCGCTGCAGCTTACGTACCACACGAAACGATACGCCGGCTCGGGTCAGTTGAAAGTCTCCGCGACCAGAAACATCACCGCAATCGCGTCTCACAGACCGCACTGGCGCCACGCGGTCGTGGATCACAAATCCAGCGTTATCACGGTCCTTGTCGTCGCACCTGCAGCCACGGCCGTCATAGCCGCCGCCAGAGTCGACGCAACCGGCTACGCTGCTGTCTTCACCGCTGCCGTCACCTTACGAGAACATAGAGAGCGGTCCCCAGATCAAAGCTTCCCACCGTCGCCCCAGCGCGTGCATCCGCTGGACAGCCGTACCAGGTAATCCTACCGTCCGCTGACGCCCGCGAGAGGCCCCGTTCATTCCTCTTTCCCGACTGATCCTGCAAACCAGTCTTTGAGTCCTCAGCGGACACGTGCTGTCGGGTAGCACAGACCGCAGCGGCCACGTGGTCGCCTGCATCCACCGTCCACTACCAGGTGACGGCGGATCCCCGGTGTGGACAGGTGTAGTTGGCGGTCGTTCAACTCTTGGGCGGGCGACCGGCTGCCTGCGCGTGGAGTGTTACGCAGTTCCACAGGACCTTGCGCGGATGTGAGGTGGAGACAGCCCAAAAACCGCCCCCAAATCGACACGGCCACCCACGGTCGACCATGCAGGCCAACGGGCTGCCGGCGCCTGATCCCAGCGCAGCCGTGGCTGGGATCTGATCAGGATCAGGATCAGGATCATGGCAGGCTGGACAACAGGCCTTTCAGAGCCTCTCCGGGCAGCTCGGCGGGATGGGACTTCCCTGGACAACGGAAGAGCTAGGTGGCAAACAGCAGCAGACCCCGGTGAAGCAGTTTCCTCCTGGAGCGGCGGACCCGGACGCCGCACTCTCCTCGTGCGGCAGATGCAAGCCCACGAACCGCACTCTCTTCCTCCAGCAGCCGCAGACCCGGTGCATCCTCTCCTCTTGAAGCTGTTGAAGACCCGGAGCAGCATTCTCCTCCACATTAGGACGTTGATTAAACTGAAATACATGGAACGAAGGAGCATCAAGGAAACCGGAGCAAATGACAAAGAGGCACTGCTGTGCACATCAATTAGTGACAGGCACACTCGACAAGGTGGTAGGAATGCCTTTTACCACAAGGATGCAAAAATGAGGGCTATCAGACTACTGGTGACTAAAAAACGGGACGGCTCACTGACAGAGTGACCCCAGCTGTTTGTTGGGCGGGACGGCTCACTGACAGACTGACCCCAGTTGTTTGTTGGGCGGGACGGCTCACTGACAGACTGACCCCAGTTGTTTGTTGGGCGGGACGGCTCACTGACAGACTGACCCCAGCTGTTTGTTGGCTGAAAATTTAAAGGCAGCTGGGAAGTTCTACTGATCAAGGCGCAAAACGCTGAAAAGCATCACTGATGCTTTATTTCTACCATATGCGCACCCACGGGTGAGGCATTAGGAGAGGGGGGGGGGGGGGGCATGGCCCCAGACGCCCTAAGTGAGCAGTTTTCTCGATGATGGATACGGAACAAATTTAGAATAATCTTTTAGTGTATTTTTACTGAGCTTTTCCCGTCACGCCCTCCCCCCATACTCTCAGAATATCATCCAGGTTGCAACTACATTAAGACCTTGGCCCCTTTTCACGTAGCTTACATCTACATAGTTTTAAATGAGATTGTGTGTTGTTCTCAACGGTGTGCTTAGCCAGGGTGTGCATCATTGGGGCTTTGCGACGTACTCACCTGCTGAGGCTATAAGGCGTCGCCTGCCTCTCACCCTGGCAGGGCCTGTGGGCACAGCAGGGAATCGAACCCTGCACCTCTGGTTTCCCAGACGCACAGCTAAACCACTACGTTATCTGTGTCCCAGTGGGCTGTCAGCTTGGACTGATAAATTACATCTACTTGCAAACTAGCACTAAAACGCTGCCACACTGAGAGATCAGTGAACCTGCCATGACATGAAAAGGAAGGTTACAACTGGCGTGTTATTACTCGTGTGAACAATACTTTGGAGTGAAGCAACCTGATGGCTGCAGCATGCTGCATGGCTGTGAAAGCAATGCATTCATTCAAGAAATTTTTCATCGTTTTTGCGCACACTGGTGCTAACTGGAAATGTGGTGAAAAGTGTGATCACTTTCACCTGTGCAAAATGTTAATAACAGCTGTTATTTTTCCATACACCATTAAAAAAGAATCAGTTGTTGTTGCATGGCCGTGGTAGAGAATATGTTAGTCCGCTTCCTGCTGTGTAGCGTGGTAGTGTGGTTATCTGCATGTTGTAGGTACGCACATTGTTAATATCAAGCGTGCTACTAAAAAAACCCACAAATTTGTAGGTGTTGTTGGTAGTGAGTGCCAGTGCTGACCCACCTATGTTGATAAAAATGGCTAAAGTCAATAGCTTTTCGTTGAGAATGGATTTAAGAACAAGCACACAGTTTCATCTTACAATAGGACTTTTCATGATACCATCCAAACCAGGTACATAATCAGCCTGGGTTACATTTACATTTGCATCAGTTCATTTCTGTGTTGAGAGTATGTTTCCACAGCTCTGGAACTGAGGCAAAAAGGTGCACCATATGGCGACAAGAATTGGCCTGCATTTGGTTTTCAATTGCTTCTTTCCGTATGTTGTCACATGTCCTAGTAATGTGCACGGAAAGCAGGTGCCTTACCAATGCTCTCCACACGATAGAACATAAGAAACGAGGTGCAAGAAATTACATGAAAGACATTGTTGGGACAATACTGGAACATTTTTGGTTTTGTTCCCATCTAAAATAGCTGATCTCACTCGAAATGCACTAGTGCCATGCCGCAGTTCATAAAATTGTCGGGATTGGGTGGCATTTACATCTGACATAAACTTTGTCGCCTCTTTACAAAATTGTCTCACAAAGAGTTTTATTACACTGAAACAGCCCAACCCACTCGGTGGACAGAAGACTGTTCAGGTGACTCGGAGAGTGGCCCGCGCCCACGCGTTGGGCCACTGGATAAAAGATTTATCTGAAGGCACGCCATTGAGAAAAATATAATGCCGAGAGCGCTGGTCAGCACAATGTGGATGCTGCGAGACGGCGATCAAGCCCCAGTCGCTGCATTCTCCTAGTTTGAAGCCGATCGAGAAAAGGCACACCGAAGCCAAGCTTTAACCAGAGGTACCCAGCAGATTGAGTCAGATGCAGTAGCTAACTTGCGCCATCGTGCCGGCCGTAGACATTTACCGGGGGTACTGACAGCAAATGCTGTTTTATGACGTAAAGGCGCACAAACTGCATTCAAAACCCTTTTTATTTCATGTCCTTGACTTTTACTCACCTAGGGATGTACAATAAAGACGTATACCATCCACAGAGGCTCTCACGGGAAGACAATTCGGTGGCGAAGGCGTTATCAGCGCCACAGAGTAAAACCTGAGGGGATTGAGACACTTTCATGGGTGTCAACCACCAATGACCATCCAACGCCCCCCCCCCCCCAACAAAAAAAAACGAACATGGCTTGAGGCCTCTTGGCTGCCCATGTTTCTCGATCATTCAGGAATCTCATAGCACGGGCTCTCTTCAGCTCTCTCTTCCTGTCTTCCGTGAGGAGACCTGCCCGCTGATGTCTCGCTGTCCCGTCCTCATCCTGTTCGCTAGTGCCGGGCGTCCTTGCCGACTCCCTTAGGGCTCGGCCTGGCCCAGTGCACCGGAGGCAGCACCTACACGTCGGCATCGCCTGGCGTCGGAGACTCGGGCCGCAGCAGCGCGGCGCATTCCGAATCGTCCGAGTGTGTGTGAGCGAGCTTGGCACAGGGCCGCGCTGGCCGGCTGCCCGGCCGGCCGGCGGCGCGCAGCTGGCGCCGGCGGCGCTGGCACTGCGCTGCCACGGCCAGCACCAGCAGCAGGGTGAGCGCGGCCAGCGCCGACACCGTCACGGGGAAGCCGTGCGCGTCCGTGGCCACGCCGGCCGCCAGCGGACCGACGGCGTTGCCTATCGCGTAGGTACCGCACCACACGCTGGTCACGTACGCCTGCGTGGCCATGTCGTCCGGCAGGCCGGCCTCGGTGCCGGCGCGCAGGATGTTGGCGAAGGTGGGGATGTAGCCGCCGCCCAGGAACAGCTCCCGCATGGTGAGCCCGAGCGCCACCAGCGTGCGGCTGGGCGCCAGCCCAAGCACGGGCGCCGGGCGGGATCAGCGCCAGTCCGACGGCCGCCAGCGTCAGGCACGCCGTCATCTGCACGTAGTTGTTGGGCAGCCGGTCGCACAGCTTGCCCCAAAACGGGCCCGCGATGGCGAACGTGCCGCTGGCGAGCAGATAGTAGAGGCCGAGCTCGGCCGGGGTGATGCCCAGCTGGGCGGAGACGTACGGCGCCAGGCCCGGGTCCAGCGACATCCAGTCTACCGCCACCACCAGCAGCACCACTACGTTCAGCCAGGCCTCGACGGAGCCCAGCAGCACGCGCGTCATCTGCAGCACGTGCACGCGCTGCTGTGCGCCGCCGATCGAGGGCAGCGCCCAGACGCTGACGAAAGTCACGGCCAGGATCAGCCCGCCAAGCGCGTAGAAAGGCAGCCCGTAACCGCCAACCGCGAAGAGGCCGCCACCGAGCGCGGGTCCCAAGGCGATCCCCACCGCCACCATGGTCTCGCTGATGCCCACCAGCAGGTTCAGGTCCGCCGGGAACTGGTTGGCCACGATGGTGTAGGCGGCCGTGACGAAACAGGCCGTGCCCAGCGCCTCCACAACGCGCAGCACGTAGCAGGCGGCGATGAAGGCGCCGGCGTCGGGAATGCAGTCCAGCAGGCCGAACGCCACGGTCGAGACGCCGGCCGTGAAGAGACCTACCTGGAACACGCGCGACGCGCCCAGCACCGGCACCAGCTTGGCCACCAGCGGCGAAAAGACGAACTGCGAGAACGCGAACGAGGCGAACACGCCGCCCACAAGCGTCTGCGACACACCGCGACGCTGCGCCTCAGTGGGGAAGAACGGCACCAGCACGCCGCCGATGCTGCCGAACAGCATGTGGCCCGTCACAACACACACGATGATCTTCTTCTCGCGCCACGTGAACCGTGTCGGCCGCAGCGTGCCGGCGGGCGCGTCCCGCGCCGAGTCGGTCGCCGGTGCGCGGCCGGCGCCGCCGGCGGTCCATCCCGCTTCAGCTCCCATATCTCCACCGCCCCGGAGCCACGCCGCCGCCCGACTGGCGTCGCCTGACCCCGGCGTGGCCGACGCCGCGCCACCCAGCGACGCTCCTTCCGCCACTCTCTCTACACTGCCAGCGGCGCTCCTCGGCGGAGCGCGCGACGCCGACGCGCGTATTTATTCCGGTAGATATGAAAACGCCACTATTGGCAAAAATGTGGCTGCAAAGCTACCAAATTAGAAACGTTTTCTGGCTTTGCTCCCCAGCAACCACTGCTACAAATAAGAATTGGCGAGCAGAATAAATACACATTAAGCAAAAAAGTGTCAACGTCGAAAGAATTGCTGTAAAGGACTGTTATGGAAAATTTTTCAATGTTGAAGCGAGGCGTCACTGTGTCACATGTAAATGAATGGTCCTGGGCGGATGAAGAGTCTGGGTTTGCCAGAATGCTACCCGTACGGTCAGACCTTCCCAGATGTTGCTGCAGTCTGCAATGCAAATTACGCATGGTTGAACCCACTTGAGATGCTTCACATGATCCAAAACGATAATTATAAATGACTGCAGGGGCAGAACATTTGGAAAGCTTGTCTTTTAACTTAAAGAAATATACAACAGTCAAAGAGTTTGCTAAAATGATTCCAAGGGAAAGAAAAGGGAAAAAACTTGTAGCAGGCCTGCAATCTCATTTTTCAGCTGTATCGACTGATTTCCAAAATATGGTTTCAAAATATTTCCAAATATTTATTTAGCCTTTGGACTTCATGAACGGGGGGGGGGGGGTTGACATATTTTGCATCCAAGAAACTCTTTATTAAACCATTAACGATTGGAAGTGGGAAGCCGTTTCTCTGGAAGAATGATCTGGGCTGATCAAGTTCAGAGCAAAAGAGTTTTTAGCTGGAACTTAAACGGAAAGCTCTTAAATAGCTGCTTGCACACCACATTGGTCGAAACTCGGGCCAGTTGGATGGCCAGTGCCTTTCGTGAAAGCACATAAAGATATTGGCAAAAGTGCGTCCAAATGGAAGTCCCATTCCTCACGCCTTCTTTTTGTTTATTTAGTTTTCCATTGAAGATAAATAGAAGCTCATGACAGCGAGTTCCAGTGGAGAGCTAAAACAAGCCACAGTAAAGTCCATGAACGAAGAGCAGGATACAAACAAGCCATTCGCGCAAATGTCTATAGTTTTTTAAATAGAATGTTTGGGAAAAGGCTCTCACCATCAAAGCTGACCATAACGACATCTTCCGAAAACTTAAGTTGTTATATTCCTTGCGAAAATTGAATGTAATTAGTCAGAGGGTATTAATTTATGCTTAAGGGCGTTAGCAATGTTACAAGCTATTTAAAAGGTTTATTGAAGGGCGTGCCACAAGCCGAAGAAATCAGCCTCAAATGAACCGAGGGCTTGTGAAATTTTGGAATCCCATACAGGATCCCAGGAATACTCCCTGGATAAATAAAGCCATTGAATATCATGGGGTCTGCATATGCTTGGAAAATTATGCGGTAGCCTTTTTCGTACGGAGTCAAAACGAAATTTGGCCGCGTTTTTTGTTGTTGTTGTATTTTTTAATCTGTGCTGTTTATGCGCAGAGAGGTCGTTTCATTCGTATAACTGTGACCGTTGTATGTCGAGCGATGTCGGTTGAATGTTCTTATATATAATTGCAACTTGATTGAACTTGTACCATTGTACTCGTCCTGATGATGATACCCAATGCATCGAAACGTTAAAAGCTACATAAATGGCTGCCATAAAGTTTTTACTACCTCTTACTATCCGAGGATGCTTCATATAGGAGATTATCGGACGAAACTACGGCGAGGATTCTGGACCAAAATACTTTACCGTTCTCAAGAAAAAGAAGAAATTGCTCTGGACGTCACGTTTCTCAATTTTTTGAGACATTGTTCCCAATGTCTTGAGATTCAAGCTTTGCAAAAGGCTACAAAACTCAAAGCTCCACCGGTCATGGAAAGATCAGCTTCTGGACCTAGAGCTTAGAGAGAAGAATAGAAGCCACGTGCTACTTCATCGACGCCTCAACATCTCGTTCTCTCAGTTTCACCAACTTTGTCATTTTTGAATTTCACTATCTCCAAACGCACGTTCTGAAGACAGCGCATTCGTCAAGAAAACAGACGATATCCATAGAAGAAAACTGGGAAATATCGACATACGCAATGAGTTACGACCTCTTGATCCCGATCATGTAACATTTAACCAGTGCTCTAAATGCATACCTGAGCGTATGAAGATTCTCCTAGCTTTTCGGTTTGGACTTCTGACTCCCTGTATAAAAGTAAGATTTCCTCGAATACTTTTTGTGTTTTGAAAAAGCTTTGTTTGCGCACTGAGCTATTTACCGTTGCCAAGCCGCTTCAGTTTTGATGATATAAGCAACAGGTCAGCGTGTCCAGTTTTTGATATTTTGTAAGTTTAAGCATTGAAAAGTGCTTTCATCAATTTTTTCTCGTAAAGACATTAGTCTGCTGAAGTCGTTTGCCTCTGACAAAGATATCGTTGTTTCTAGTCCTGGCAAAGGGAGGGGTAGTGATAAATAGTTATGCCTTGAAAAAAATGCTTGCCATTAGCAGTGACTGCTCACATTTCGTGGACGTTCGAGAGGCAAACTTGAAATCTTTTAGGTATGCAGAGGACAGAATTTATAGATTGTTAAGCAAGGTCAACATACTTGGAGCAATTATTCGCCTCAAAACGCGTGAGAATGGATCCGAAAGCGACGAGACGGGCGTTACAGCTCTACTATTTAACCACACATGCACCTGTGCCGCGTTTGCACCACACTGGGCGGTACAAGTTGCCGGGAGGTCCGCTGTTGAACTTGGCAATTATGGACCGGCCGGCCGTCAGCGACTTCCGCGGCTGCTCGGCTGCACCTTGCCGCCACATCGCCGGATGGGCGGCCGGCCTTCAGCGGCTTCCGCGGCTGCTCGGCTGCACCTTGCCGCCGCATCGCCGGGTGGGCGGCCGCCGGCCGGCGGTCTCTGATACGGCACGAAGGAGCCCCTGCGTGGCCTGCGAGGCCCTACCTATCCTATCCTGGCAGGGGACTCTGGGGCTGAAAACGCCAACGCTTTATTGTGGTTTACGGCATTTGAATGATGCCTTACTCATCAAAAATGGGCTTGAAAACATCGTAATGGAGTTCAGAGATTAAATTATCTCCCATATCCAGAAATTGGGCCCACCTTACTCAAACCCCCTAATTCGGTTCCTCCTGGGTGAAACCGGGGCTACGGCACTAGGAATGCAATTGCCATCTTGTGCTTCATGCTTTCTATGCAACACAAAACATATATAATGCTAATGTTCCGAGATGTTGTCAGATACAGCTGCATCCCAATTAGCAGTGAAGTTACACCCGTGGCCTGGGAAGGTGACTATGTAATCGGCACACAAAGATCCCGGCAGCCAGTAACACCATTGAAAAAGCCCATGTCTGTCTCACATTGCTACCGCTGAGTTAACTGCACGCTCACCTACGAACAGTTACACAGGAAAGTTTGGGAAATACTGTAAATTCTGCAAAGCCGAAGGAACTTCCCCGGTCGCCCGCCATCTTATGCGACGAACGTCGACTGGTGGCGAAAACCTCCGCTGTGACCACGCTGGATGCATATTGCACCAAATGCTGCCAACGTGTTCTTCATCACGCTGCTACCGTACGCTACCATATGCTTGGATCATCGAGAATTTCCCTTGGAGTTTGGTTGAAGACTGAAACAAACTTTGGCTGACGGGTCAGACCAAAAACTCTGTCCGATCTACGGTGCTAATGTAAAACCATACTGTGCTAACACGCTTGCACGATGGTATAACTTCAGACCTAGGCTTATCACCCCAGGTGCATAGGCCTTGGCTTAAGCCAACAGGTTTGCTCGCTTAAACCAAATGATATTGAAATAGTCGTTAATGCTAACCAAATGTAAGCTTAACCGGAAGCCAGCGCATGGAGACAAAGAGATCTATCGAACCAACCACATCAGTAGATAGTAATTTTGAACAATGTTTGGTCAAACACTGGAACGTTGTCATTTGAGTGTTGAATACACAAGAGTGAAGGCACACCTGTATACTTACCATGGTGTAAAAGAGTCTGGAAAAATGTGGTTCGAATTATTTGTATCAGACGCTGGGGTTATCAATCTACTGGCTAGTGGTGTGTAAATATGCTACAAAACGTGTAATGTTATTACTTTGTGATTTATTCCAAGCTTACGATATTTTTGCTGTATATGATTATTCTATATAATGTAAGAGTTACTCTACCAGCTATTCATACCAAAGACAGATCTGTTTTGTTACTGAGTAAATATACCCTGTTTATTCTAACTTTTCTGTGTGGGCGCAGTCCGTACCGGTGTAATTTATTTAGAGGCTTGTAACATCTCCTTGCGGGCAGCGTTTTAGTGTCTTGAAGCCGAGGGGGCTCGGGACTTTGAGAGTTGGAGAATACATGTGAGATACACATCATCAGGTTCTGGTTGATTGTGTGCGTTAGCAAACACAGTGTACCAACTGAGAGAATTTGACGATGATTCGCAAACTTCACCCAAAACACCTACTTCAAAACCATGCTTTCCCAAATTGTGTCCCTGTCCGCCAAGCTAGAAAGCCCGGTCTTCTTGGAACAGTCTCCAGCGGAGTCTGGAAGAATGGAGAGGGAATAGGGCTAGGGGCCGTTTACAATTGTGATGTGAACCATAGGATGCAATCATTGCGATGCAATTGTGTTGTGAATCATAATATTTTGTTCGGATCCCGCACTGTTTACCCACTGGTTGCACTGAAAAACTTTTATCACCTTGTGTATGCTGCTAAAACGCTTCGGTAAGACGCGTTCGGGTGGCCGGTTGAAAACCATTGGTTCGGGTGGGGGATCAGACTGACCCCCTAAAATCTAAGTTATGTAAAAAAATAGAAGATCTAGAAATACCAAGTTCATGGGGTGTCATGTCTCGTATGCAAAGTCACTTCGGTCAAAATTTGACATTCATAGGGCATGTCCTCCGGGTCAAGTAAGGTCCAAAGGGTCAAACTCCTGATTGGTGTCCAAAGTGCCCTACGAACCTTCTCATGCAACCGCCGTTAACCTAGGCACCCGTTTTTATCCAAATGTCACCGGTGCTAATGTAAGGTCAGTGGTCTTGTTAGACCTTTAGAAGGTTATGGTGACCAAAAGCACACAAGACTGCTTCGATTTCTGCATTTGAATTAGCGTTAAGCATTACGTTATACGGTATGTTCCTAAAAGCAAAAGGTTCACCTGTGTCATTTAAGGTCAGTGACCCATTCTGGCCTTTAAGAAGTCCATGGAAGATGTGTGATGCGGTCTCTGCTATCAAGACATTTAAACTAGCACCACAAACTATCCCGTAAGCAAGCATTCAAGTGAAAAAGCACGCTGCTCTTGACGGAAGGCTGACCTTCACACTTGACCCAGGTCAATAAAATTTGTTAATTGCATTGTTGTTCTGCCTTTTCGCGAGGATTTCGGCTTCGTCTAAAACTCCGTTGCTGCATTAGGTTCAACGATACACTATAAATTGCGTTCACTGCACCCGTGGACTTTCTTTAACCTGCCAGTCAGCGACCTTAAAAGGCAAATCTAACGTTTTTGACACCCAAAAATTTGCTTTTCATTTTCTGTAGTTATGCAAAATATGACGCGACGTACCCAGGCGATTCCAAAATCCTTCCGTAAAAAACTTCGAGGGACAAGTAGACCTCCAACCGAGCGCGTGTTAAGGGGAGTGTTTCACATTCGTAAGGGGTTTTGAACTGAACTAGATATTTTGAAGATCACCAGGTGCAGCTTACAGCCCTGCCGTTTGCCATTTTAAGACCTAAAACACTATAGTTTCTGAGCTGCACGCCCACGAGGATGAGCAGATTATTTCATGCAGACTATTTTAAGTTCACCATGCATGCATACGGTATAGAAGCGTCATTCAAAATCCTGCTACCTCTTATGCCTTGTGGCGTTCCAGGCCAATAAGAAAAAATTGTCAAGTCGCTCAGATCTGATGCTTGGCGTGTGACGATCTAGTGTATAAATGTTTTATAACTTAATAAACAATGACATATTGAGGAACATATTTACTAGCGTAAACTTTGTTGCCTTGAGCAGTCTTCTCCACTGAAAAGTATACCGATGGTTATAGGTGACCTTATTTCATAATCTCTCATGCTTGCTTCAAAATCTTCATATGCGGAACATTTCCTTCAACCATCTCAACACGATTTGCAACTGCACTAGAGCGTAACGTTACAATGTACAGAACCCTCTTCCTTTCCTCACATTTCGATCACGCCTCATCAAAAAATCCCATCTCTTCCCTCCACGCGCCACGCAATTTGTAGACGCCCTTGTCGGCCACTTTGTTATTTTTCCTTTGTTTGCACCCCGGCCGTATGCTGATTCGTTTTACTTATCGACATTCTAGTGACGCTTTCGTGGACTCGATACTTTGACTGCGTTCCAAGCAACGAATCGCCACGATGGTGTTTTGTTTCACGAGCAGTCGCTTCCAACGTCATAATATTTCTGCCAATCACGGGGCTTTAACGACGAACTTTCTAAGCCGGTCAAGAAGATCAAACGCGTCGGTGTCGGTGTGGCGGTAACCTTACAGCTTTAGGTATAGAGCTTTTCCGTCAGATGTAAAACGCCACTTGTAGCAAAAACGTGCTGCAAAGCTACCAGCCTAGAGAATCTTTCTCACCCTTCTCCCAAGCAAATGTTGTTGTAAAACAGCATGCGTGAAGAAGTAGATACTGTCGACATATAAGCAAAACGGAACAGGGACATGAACGAATTAGGAAGCCGCAAGATATAAAGATAGTGGGTATGAAAAAAACATGTTTAAGATAACGTATTAGTATGCGACTGCGGTTCACAGCCCAGATATCCAAGATTAAAAGGTGTTAAATTTGCTGCGGAAGTCATTTTCGACCCCCCAAAAATTGATCATGTGCCGGACGTGCACCAGAGGCCTTGCTGGCTCTCCACTGCAGCTCCAAGCAGGCCTCCCTCACCAGGCAGGCTCACTCACCCACAAACCCTCCATTCAGGCGTGCACGATTACCTGTTCTAATGCTCCGCACTGTGAGTAAAGTGCACTGTAGACCCACGAGACAAGTCAGTAATCTGTTTATGAGTCGTTCGCGTACTGATATGGGAGAACGACGTTTTTCTATTTGCGCTCCCGAGGTTTATGACGAACTATTGGTTGAAGGATTTAGTGCCACTGTAACCTTAACACTGATAAGGCTGACCTTTGACGTCAAGTCGTTGGAGCTCGCACAGACGTAGTGCTTCCATCCTAGTACCAAGGGTGAAAAACCTTCGGATTTACCGGATATGACCGGTGACAAAATCGGCCACGTTTGCGAACCGCTTGGCGACAAAACTGCGAAATGCAACTAAATTTCAATAGACCAGACCATATTACAACTTACTATCCCAGCTAGACGAAACTCGAAGCTTAGCATTGGTCTGCACTCATTAACACCTGCAACGTAAGCATGTGTAGAACACACGTGGGAGCCTTTAGCTGTATGAGCAAATTGAGCCATAAGATGTTGCCAAACATGGTTGCTTTAGTTAGGATGGTTTTTAACAGCTACTGGAAATATATTACAAACTATGCTATATCAGTGCTGCCGTCGTCTCGCGTCACGGATCAGTGGTGACACAGTGTTTTTCCAGTGCCCCTCAGATCAATGCTTTTCACAACTGTTTCAGCCCCGATTCACTTCACATACTAAACAGTATAAAATACCAAATAATTAGGCTTATTAATAGTCGTAAGGGTCGAGGCTGGCCATAGCACCCTGCGACGAACGTGGTCAGTTTGTTACGTAGCGTTTTAAAGCGTCGTGTCATTGGAGACAGGTTGGCCCGAACGCTCGTCACGCTTTAATACATTGGGTTCAGTGCAAAGCTGTGGGCTGCTGTTGGCTGTGTTCATGTCATGAGAAGCTGACTGGCTGGAAGAACGTAGCTAATCGTCAGATTTTTAATGTAATTGCGTTAAAAAGCCTTGCCGGACTAGGAGGATTATTGTTTGTGGGTACCTGAGCTGTCGCGTCAGAGGTAAACGGAGGACGTTGGGGCGACACATTTCAAAGATTCATCCGGGGCTTTCTGCTGCTAAGAGGAACAGCGGTTTCGAGGTAAGAGGCTGAGCTTCACTGGTGTAGGCCTCTCACATTGCCCGTTGCACCTCAGGCTTAGCGTACTGATTGGTGGACAGGGGTGGGATAAAGCGCTTTTTATTTTCACCATATTGCATATAAAACTAAATATAGGTGCTAGAAGTGTTCAAAAATGTAATTTGCATCTGTTGATACCAATATGACGTGGGGTTTGCTCCCAATGATTGGGCTCAGGTTATGAAGTGTGAGTTCTGCACCGGTAATGATTATGCGAAGATAGTGAATGTCGCAGGCGCTTTCAGGTAATTGCACGATGACGTTACAAAACCAAAAGTCATATTGCTATCAGGCGATTGTAGAGTCATGTTATTGGTAAATTTAGGGCTACAGGGATGCAGTTTTGCAAAAGACTTAGGGCTGAGGGATAGAGACGGGAGGGGGGGGGGGGGGAGCAGGAAAAAGGCTGAGCCAGCCTCCGAAATGCACTTAAAACAGTTTTCTTCACAACTTTGACGCTGTTTCTTTTCACAGCTGGGAGCAGGGGTGTAGTTTCTCGAAATTAGTTTGAGGGCTGAGCTCTAGAAATTATGATTGATGAAAAATAATGCTTAAAGAACCATAACTAAAGATAAGAAACTGCATCCCTGGTGAGGAGGCACAATCCACTCCCCCTAACTAAATAGGAAACTACACGCCTAGGTATAAAACTAGGCTGGTTATGTCAAGTATGTCTTTACCTGTAAATTTGACTACTTTAGTCTCAACCATCATCAAATGACACTGAAATGCGAATGAAGTCTCGAACCAAAAATCGCTTGATGGTGGTGTCGCATTGCATTAAATTTCTCTGTTTTGTGGTTTATTGTATAAAGAGTTATGTTGCAGCGGTTTTTGACCGATTTGGCTCCAAGTGACAATTAAGACGGTTCCAAATTTCGTCAGTGACAGAAAAGGCACTTTTCTCACCCCTGCCTAGTGTGCTACCATTTTCATCTTTGACAACTCAAGCGTCATTAATTACCATTCAATGACGCTTGCATCAGTTACCATGGTTACCATTAAGTTGCCTCCAAACCAAGCCATCGTAGGATGTGGACGGGCGCCTGCGCACCTGTGTGGCGTGTGGTTATGGACGCACGCGGGATTTCAAAATGGGATGAGTGGGAACATCCCAAAGTTGTTTTACTGAGAACTGAGTTTTGCGCACTCCGCTCATTTTATACCATACAACTGGTAAAGAGGGTACACGTGCCCCAAGGGTCTACTATGTACGTGCGCCCCCACATGTATTCCATTGTTAGATGGTTGGCTGAACTGTTGTTAGAGCAAGAAGTTGCTGTTAATCAAATGCATGCAGAAGTGACGCGGGGAAGCTGTAACGTACCATACACGGTCTTCGAACGCATCATACTATTGAAGACACGATAGCGCTAGTCAGCGCACACGTTCAGGCAAAAAGGCAGATCCAGGGGAAGGGTTGTTCCGCAAAGGTCGTAAAACCCTGGTTTGGTCCCCCAAAACGGGATGGCGTATACTGTTATGTGCATGCTACTTCACGTTTCCAACAATTGATTGTGGTGATTTCTCGTTTTGCTACTGCTGCGACAGTCAACTGTATCAACAATCAACATGTACTGGTGGATGGTTAACCCGTTATCATAACGACTTTTGAGAAGTGACTTAATCCACTATTCTGTTGACTGGGTTCCCTAGTCACTTGTCAGCTTTAGCATCACACCCAGCCTACCGGTCACAGATTGTCCCTGCTTACTGCACGCAGCCGCCCTACACGCGACACGAGCCTCAAGCCACCAACTAGGAGTCGCATCTTATATAAATATATATAGCTTCGAATGTATGTGCATGGTGTGAGAGCCACTGGTTGCCTTAAATAGCAATCTACAAGAAAGACCTCCCCCAAAACAAAAACACAAACGCAGCTAAGCGGGCTGCTGTCTGGTTGCCACAGCATAAATAATTTAATCAAGTCGCCGAATGCGTCCGTTCTCTTGTTCTCAGACCAGGGAGGATGATCGCGCCTCCCATTTTCAAATTCTGCACACGCCCCTGCGCCACCTCACTGATTGCGCATGAGACACGCGAGATAGGCCACGAATGAGCCCTCCAAGATCACGCGCGAAGTGGCGCACTTAGTTTCCTTTAAGGTAATGCAGAAAATTGCGTGCAAAATATGTAGCTGCTAGCTGTGGTTAGCAAACACTGTCCACCTCGCCGCCCAGCCATGCGCATGTGCCCACGTTGTCACCAGCCCTAAGCCTTCTGAGCTCCGGTTTTCAAGCTGTTCTGTTCTGCTTGAACATATCAGCAAAGTCATCGTTACTTGGGAGGTCTCCTGAGCCCACTTTGGACCACGGCGAGAGTGGCAGTGTCTCTCTGTGTTCTCCACCGAGCATGAGTTCTCGATAAAATTCGCTGCCAACTACCAGTGACCTGTGAGCCCTCAGCTGGCAGAAGACTAAGGCAGGCGTTGTCCATTACCGCATCTGCGGCGTCACTGCGTGATACAAACCGCTGGCAACCATGGGCAAAACGGGCACTCTGAAAATCCGTGAGTACGTATAGGCGAGTCACGACGTCGGCTACTTGGATTGGTTCAGTATGTGTGCGCTCCCATTATATATTCACATCAGTTAAAACAGTGCCCATAGCCACCCATGTGAGCAGCATTAATGACCAAGTTGTTGACACGGGACGTGAACATTCATAAAGTTGGTATCGTTGCTGCCACAGTTCATACCCTGTTTTCCCAACGCATGCCCATGAACAGAGCTCCAATTCAACAGGTGATTTCAACTCCTACCTCTCAAGGTAAAATGACTAAGTAACCTGTCACATACGTGTAAGCGAGTCTGCTTCGCGTCATGCTTACATTTGCGCTTTCACCTCGTCAGTCTGCTGCCAGATGCACGATCCGATGTCCACGTGTGTCCAACGTTAAATTGATCCGAGATGTAACCCTCTCCCGACGGCGGCCTGACTTCCTCAGTGCTTTTAAACATAACTTCAGAAACATAAAAAGAAAGTTCACATTTGTACTGGGTTTTAGACCACAGCAGTCAAGTTTAAGATAATCGAGCGCTTCATAGCCCTGCCCATGTTGAGACCAAAAGCCCGATCGTCACTAAACTTTACGCCCCAAACGTGTGCAGATCATTTCGCGCGGACTATTTCAAGATTACCCAGGCACGCTTGAAGCCATAGAAACGTCACGTGGACAGTCTAAGGGCATTAGCGTGACCTGGAAGGTCACGTTAGCATGGCGGAAGTCCTATCAGTCCCTCACCTTATCGAACGAGCGTGTGAAATATCAGCTTAAGGGCCAAAGGCTCTAAAAGTACTCTGTCGGTTGAGGTTTTTCTGTATCCGTATAGGTCGCATGATAGTTTTTCGGGACAGCTGTGGATATGCAACCGCCACTGCATGGTGCTGTTGCACGTATTGGGTGACTCCAAAAACCTTAAGGATACCGGGACACAACCGTCACTCCACGAGCGGGCCACATGGTCACTGAATGGTTTCTTTCCTTATTATCATGTCTAAATAACTGTATGATGCTGAAATTTTGGGCACCTGAACTTACATCGCTTGCATACATGCTACAGAGTTTTTTTATTCTTATGGTTCATTTTGTCCTCGACGATCCATGGTATACGCAGCTTTTTCGAGGTCACGTCGGTGACACTTTTATCAAAAGTGACAAAGAGCACATGTTTCTTGCAGAAAATACGGCCTACAGCACATTTATAATTTTTCAGATCTATATCACTACCAAGTGCATTACTTTCGCTTTGGTGGCCTGTGTAAGGTTTTGTCATTCATGGCTCGGCTAGGTCAAACTTGTGATATTTTATCAAAATTAGGCATATGGATTAGACACATCACTGACGCCTTGAAAGGATGTTCTATATTTTAAGTTTTTCAATCAAGCACCAAGCTGATGAAATAAGCTCATTTACCAATATTGGTAAACTTAAATGTGGAAAAATAATGCTCCAGACAATACGATTTCTCTGCTGGGTGAATGTGCTGCTCAATACGTTATCGCTTGATTTTCGTCATCGTGCCATGCACAGCATTGGTTGAGAGCCCATAGGCCGCTGTTCAATCCAAAAATCGTGCTCACAAATGCTAGATATGAACAACTCGAGGAAAATATTTTGATTAACCTTGATCGCAACATGACTAATGGAATTCGCAGAAATTGAAATAACGTTACTATGGCGTCATCGATGACCTCGAAAAAGTCTCCCAAAAATAGTCTGCGCACCTTCTTGCACTAAAGCTAAAAAAATAGAAAGGCTTAGGTTTTAAGAAGTGCAGGGCTGTGAACTGCACCGAATGATACTCAAGATAGGCTATTTCAGTTCAAAACGCCACACAAATGTGAAACACTTCCTTCACTTGAACCTATCTGTCAGCTTTCCTCTCCCGTCTCTCTGGCCTTTCCAAAGCTGTCCTCCCCATTGATGTGACTTGTGTATGTTTTTATGTAACCGAACTGGCGCTGACATATAGCTATTTTTATCAACGAACTGTTCAATGCTATGATCGCCTGCACACCTTTGAACAAATGTAACATGCTATGGGCCACATATGCAAATAGTTACTGGTGCCTGCCTGACGTATTTTTCAACAGCTACCCATTCATTCAACTTCGTCTCCCGGTTTGCCGTGGCGTGTTTGAAGGGAATTTTCCACGTTTGAAGATATTGAAGCAAGCACCAGATGGTAGTGAAATAAAATTTGGAGCACTCTCCTTAAGCCTGGGGATAATAGGAGACATCTATAAAACACTATCGTCCCACATGATCCGAAGTCATCTTTCAAATGTCACGTTCAACACTTTTTTATCTCTATATGATGTAATTTGACAGTCGTCGATCTCTATTTTTTCCATGGCTCTAGCTTACTTATTTTCGAGATATTATGGGGTATTGTGGGGCCTCTGAGACCACCTTCTACGATGAGTGTGAAAACGTCTGTATGTCGAGTATCAAGCAGAAACTAACATTGTGTTAAAAATTGCCTGCAATTGTAGAAGCTGCATGCCTCAAGAATTTGAATGACGATATCTATGATTTATTGGACAACCTGCTCTACTTGGGCCATGCAGGGGTCCATTAATATCACCATTTGTGTATTTTGAGCCTTCGCTAACAGCAATATAGCGTGGTCGTGTGAATTCGGATGCAGTTCATGTTCCACTGCAAAATCAAGCGGTCTTAAGTAATACAAAATATGCGTCAGTTGGGGCGTGGGTTAGCAATTTGAGCAAGCATACTGGTACATGTATACAACGGGTTCCTTGCTACATCAATCTATACGGTAAGTTTTGATCATTTGCTACCGTAAGCCAGGCACATATATGGTTTAAGACAGCAGTAATAGCCTTATTCCTCAGAGAAAAGCAGGATAATGGAGATATAGATGGGTTGACATTTCGGCAACATACCTATATCAAAACAATAGCAGAAATGTTTCTGCTATTGTTTCGATAAAGGCATGCGCCAAAATATCAACCCGCCTTTATATCCATTCTCCTGGTTTTTCTCTGAGAAATAAGGTTATTACTACTGTTTTATTTATGCGAATAATTTTCTTTCCAAATGCGCTGAAAAACTTACGCAAATCCGTGGTTTGATATATCATAGCTTCATTCTTTAAGAATTGTAAAGAGTAGTACCAGCATCAAGTGATATTGTTAGGCTTATGTTATAAGCAATGGAAAAAAGTGGGCCGTTGCCAAGTCAACCAACAAATTTGTAAACGTTGAACCCACCGAAGAGTTTGCATATTATCCAGGAAATCTGCAAATTACGCAAGTCGTAAAGTGCATTCGCGAGGAACACTACACATATGGGTAAGACAGTAATAATAGTCTTATTCCTGGTAGATTAACGAAGCGAATGGAGAAATAGACGGGTTGAAATTCGGCCACGCGCCTTTATCAAAACGAATATCGATACTAAATTCAAAATCGCCTGCCAATTCCACTCAATTTTTCAGTTTCAAATTTGTTTTTAAACAGCGAGCTACGGTTCTTACCGGTCACCAAAATTCAGGGGATTAAACAGGGAGTAATTGCCAATCATTACTACGAAACAGTGCGTATCTAACCAAAAATAAAAGAACTTGTAATATACGTATATATTCAAACGAATTCAAGCAAACAGGCATGATGTATCACGCATTATTCACACATGCAAACGATTGAATTTAACAGCCATCGTGCATCGCTCGTCAGGCATCGCACATACATGCAAAGGATTTTTAACTAGCATAGATCACACAGCAAGGCGCTGATCTCATTTGCACAATCGGCCATGATGAACTCTGTACGTTAAGGTCTGGGCGCTGACTTCCTATAAGGATAGAATCACGTATTTTCCTGCCTGGGTGCTCCAGTGCTCTGTTGATGACTGAGTGGTTAACAAAAAAAACTGTGGCTCAATTCAAAACGGTGACCCGCTGTAAAAAAATGCTGACTAACGTTTAGAATGGGGCAAAAACTTAAAGGTTTGGCCTTATGTAACCTCAGATGACATGACCTTATAAAACGTCATCGGAACGGCAACAGCGCACTTATGAGTGTTAAGACAAAAGGAGAAGTCTAGAGACCTGTTTGTAGTATATTTCCGGCAGAAATAAGCCTTCCTTGGCAGTTTGGAATATAATACTACCAATATGACCTCGAGAAGCAGATCATGTGTAATTAGACGTCACGAACAAAAAGTTCACAGTTGCACAAAATATGTTAAAGTAAACGCAGGTGTTCCAAATTTCATCGCCATGCTCCAAACCGGTCAGACGATACTTCGGAGAGCAAACTTGGTGGGCGGGGGCTTGTTCCCCCCCCCCCCGCACCCCTAGTAGAGCAAAGGTAAACGTTGTTTACTTTGGACGAGAGAAGGGGCTCATTGAAACCCTGTCCACGTTTTTGGAGCTGTCTTCCAGACCGTCGACTGTTATATGCGGGGACAACTGGGGAATATTAGTAGTTTTGTCCTCAACCATGTGAAATCTTAAGCCACGGTAGTCATCTATAGTCAGGCTCGCATCTGGTCAAATCTTCAAAACAACCGAGTTAAATGACAATAAATCCTTAACAATATACCCATATCATTTTCACGCATCACGAAGAGTCGAAGGGCGGCGGGCGTGCCGACGGGCTGCGGAGTCTGCTGCGGTCGTCCGGCTACAGTTTGTACGTGCTGCTGCTGCTGGTGCTCGCCTTCCTGCTGAACCAGCTGGACCGCTACATGCTAGCCATCGTAGCGCGCCCGACCGCACAGGACATCGGATTCGGAGATCGCGGCTGCCTGCTGGACGATGCCGTCAGCTCGCATCTGTCGGAAACGGACTGCTCCAACTGCACCACCAACGCCACGTGAGGGTGCCGCCGTGATCCCCTATGGCTTTCGAGGCGGGCCGACATCATGATCTGGGCCGATGTGCCAGCCTATTGCTTGTGTTGTTGGTGACCATTTTGGCGCTCCGTGGGCAATCATGCATTGCTTTCTGGCCTATTTAGAGTATGGACGTTTCCCATTTGCGGGGCATTTGCATTTACACTCGCACATGATCTACTCGTTTTCTGCTGCATATCATTGTACTTAAACGTGACCAGTTTGCTTTCCGCGGCGACATTTTACAACCTGGTGGTCACTTACAAAGACGAGTGGAAAACAAAATTAAAGGGAAACAGCTGCATGGGAAAAGTTGAATAGAAAAGTTGAACGGAAAATTTGAAAGCAAAGGGTGAATGCAAAGGTCAACTGAAAAGCTGGGTAGAAACATTGCAAAAGAAAAGGTGGCATGAAAAGGCTACTTGAAAGAGATTTTAATGGGAAAATAAAATGAAAAGGGCTGGATGGAAAACAGTCGAATTAAGTTAAGCCAATTTGAGAGGAAAAAAAGTTTGAAGGACAAACCGAATGACAAAAATTGCACCGGTATCCAGTTGACAAGGATAAGACTCTAGTGGAAAAGAAAATGTAAGGTAAAAGAAAGAAAAGTAAAGAAAACTTAGATGTTCAATTAGAGTTAGGATTGCGGAAAAAACCAAGATTAAGATCCAAACAAGATCAACAATAAATCAGACTCGAAAAAGTCAAGATAAAAAGTCAAAAATGTAAAGTCAGAGATGAAAAGTCAAGGAAAAAATTAAAGATGAAAACTAAAACTTGAAAGTCAAAGAACGAAAGTTTATGATTAAAAATGAAGCTAAAAGTTAAAGATAAAAAGTCAAACATAAAAGGCAAAAGATAAAAGTTAAAGATAGCAGGCAAATATAAAAAACAAGACGTAAGATGCTGACAGAACAATAAATCAACGTGAAAAACATTCAGAAGACTAGAATTAAAAAAGGAGAGGCGTTGATAACAGGGCTGAGAAACCGAAATTTTCAAGGACTTTCGATTCAAACGAAACGCAGTTTCAGTCTGTCTACATTCAGTCAGCATCAGTCAGTCAGTCAACATCACAAGTAATTAACAAACAAAAAAAGCTTGGTTTTCAATACCGGACCACAAGTTCCTTAGATCTCTGGGATATGAAGTTCGTAGCCCCTCCTCGCCTTGAGTAAGTGTCTTGGGAGTCTAACCAGAAGAGGCTTGAATAACTCCGGAATTTGTTGATCGAGGAACTGTGTTCAACTCCTTTCATCTGCCTGGAATCATCCACGTTGTTGCTATTTTGCTCATGTAGCGAGGTCAGAAACCTGATAATGCGAGCCACATTGTCCTTTGATGGCATGGAGCCCCTTTCAGGCGCCATTTGGCGCGCCCCAGTCCCAGCTCACGCCTGCGTTCTCCTCGGCGTCTGGGGGTCCGTCAGCCGGGTGGCTCGGCCGTGTGACGCTCCCCGTACGTGACGCTTCAGCTGCGCGCTTCGGAAGGACGCGGACGGCGTGCAAGGCTGCAAGTGGGACTACACGGGCACCGGCACGCAGTACGACCTGCTGGCAGGCCCCGTCTTCATCCTCATCTATACCTTTGCCGGCATTCCTATGGGCATTGCGGCCGATTTCTACAACAGGAAGGTGCGTCTGTCACGCCTGTCTGGAGGGAACCTTTTAGAGTTAGAATACCTTCTAACATAACGTTCTGTACCGCCCACCCACCGGCGCGTATTCCTTGGGGGTATCTGGACATGTCTGACGCAAATGCAGCAAATTCAAAGACAATCTAGCAGAAAACTGCAAAACAAAAGCACATCGCAATTCAGCACAGTTGCCGTTGATGTCAATTGATGCCAATTCACGCCACACATGATGCCGTGTGTCGCAGGTATTTCAGAGGCAGGTGCTTCAGGTGCACCATGGCATCTAAAACACCTGCTTCTCAATTTCAGCCCTCCTCTGTGCTGGCACGCCCTGAACTGACATCGCGGTGTTATTGGAGCCGGACAGAACAACGCAGCGCAGGTGCCTGACCGTGTGTTCTCCGTCAGGTCCTGCTGACAGTGGCCTGCATTTTCTGGTCCACCTGCCTGTTCCTCACCGGGTTCGTGAAGGAGTACTGGCAGCTGGCCGCGCTTCGCTTCGGCATCGGGTTCGGGTCAGTGCACCGGCCGACGGCGCCGTCTGTGTTCACAGAACTGGCCGACAGTCAGGCGAGCTCGGTCGTTTGTGGGCGCTCTCAGTGACGCTCGGGGTCACCTTCCACCTTACACGTGCAGGAGGCGCGGCAAGCTGTCCCGCCAGTCCGCCTAATCGCAGGAGGGCACGTGAAACGCCAGCGAGACGCTGCAGTTATCGTAACTTATCGCGATACGCAGCGGTTTGCAGCGTTGCCGTCAAAAGTTCCGTTTATCTGATGGTGTCAAAGGTATATAATGATCGATCGTCCGTCACTCCGACAACAATAGAAACACGATTTTTGCTGTTGAATTCCCGCCCTCCTTAATTGGTTCTGCTGGCATTGGTCAGGAGACACCGAATCAGACTGTTCTCAGGTCGGAGTTTTGTCGGCACGTGGCTCGCGCTATACCTTCCCAACATCTTAATGATCCATCGGCATATGTGTCGGTCGCCTGGTTGGCCCCGCTGTGCCGACCGCATGCACCGAACACGCAGCCGGGAGTATCTCGACAGCTCGACATCGGCGCCGTGTGCCCCTGAAAGAGGCCCCGTTACGTAAGCGTCGGACGACTGCCGACCGGGGAGGCCATATATGGCCGTTGGGGCGGCTGAGGACGACTGGCGGCTGCCTAACCCCCCACCCCCCTCCCCCTCCCTCTCCCTCCCCATCCGTGTGGCATGAGCCCGGTGCGCGCTAACCTGCGCAGGGCGCCCCGCCGCTATCCGCCCGTGGGGGATACCGTACACCAGGTGCATCACACGCTCATCGGCGCGCGTACCGTCGTGCACCCTGCGCACGCTATGGTGGTGGGCGTGAACACCAGAGAGTTGCAGACTGAGACGGCCATTTTAAAGACCATTCAGTGCAGTTCACAGCCATGCCCTTTCCAAGGCTTAAATCCTTTTTGTTTCTGAGCTTGGCACCAGCGAACTTGTATAGACTATTTCGTGCAAGCTATTTCAACGTCAACCAGACGTGCACGACGCCATAGAAACATCACGTGTATACCGCCACCTTAATGACCGTATTGTGCCCAAACTCAAGAACATAATCATCGCATCATTCTTGTCTGGCGCGCGACAGCACGATGTGCAGCGTTAACGGACTTCAGTTGGCCCTCACCCTGTTAACTGTGATCAGTGCAAATTTAGAACACAATCTGGTAAATTGGTCACCTGGATAAGTGCGCTTTTGGGCAGCAATCACCATTTCAGGGCTATGGGATGAGGGAGAATGGATTACGGTGGGGCAGTGCTACATGCGCCTGGGCGCCCATCCGCCGAGACTAAGCAGCCAGGGACTAAGCCCACACACTGACCCTCTGCGGGGCTCGCGTGCTTAGCGCTCGGAAGGGGGCCCTAACCAGGGGGCGTTTTGGCCCACTCGTGGCTGACGCATGCAGCCTGCCCCGGGCAAGCGGGGCGTCGCGAAGACGCAGTATGAAGTAAAAAAGAGTATAAGAGGACGGATGCTCGAACATGAATCACGTTTTGTGTTACGTGATACAAAAATTTTGGCAGCGGTACGACTAACGACAGAAATAAGACTGGGAATTGAATGAATTAACAAAAACTCCGCAAACGGGCACGTGAATGCAAGTAAAAATATCAGGTCACAAATATGCAAGAACAACAGGAGAGAAGATAAAAATGCGAACATCTAACGATATTATGATTCAGCAGACACACCACGGCACGCAACGCCACCTCTCAGCATGATGAAGTATTATAAGTGAGTTGGGCACGTCCTCCGCAGCAACAATTCTGACACGGCCAGTCTGGTACCGACCCTGACGTCAGAAAGACGTTGCATCAACCAGTGACGTATTGAACAGCAGATTCACCAAAATTTGAAATGTTGTTGTTTGGAACAGTTTAACGCTTGAAAGCAAACCACCGATCACAAGTGAGCCGATCTCAGCATAGCTAATGTTTGCCTCAATATCTTCAAATGTGGAACATCCCCTTTGATTTTGAGCTGCTCTTCCTGACTCGACGGGGCCCGCGGCGAACTGTTATCCCGGTTCCGTGTCGCTGCCCCCGGCGTGCCGCCCTCACGTGCCCCGACACGTGCCCTCACCTGTCGTACGTGCCACCATCACGTGCCTCACGTGTCCCGATATTTGCTGACCGTTCGCAGCGAGGCGGGATGCACTCCGTTCGCCGCATCGCTGCTGGCCGACTACTTCGCCCCAGAGCTGCGTGGCACCGCGCTCGGCGTCTACAACTGGGGCATCTACTTCGGCTACTCCATGGCCTACGCCGTCGGCAACTTCATCACGAACGCCGACATCCTCGGCATGGTAGGCGTGGTCGTAGTCTTCACGTTGCCTGCCGCCGTTCCCCGAACGTTGCTGGGGGACTGGCATGCAGACTGCCATATTGGCAGAAGGCTCTTGTGACGTCACGGTCGTGCGCCCCTTTACTTGTGACGTCATGGTCGTGCGCCCCGTTACTTGTGACGTCATGGTCGTGCGCCCCGTTACTTGTGACGTCATGGTCGTGCGCCCTGTTACTTTCGTCGCTCGATTCCGCCTGTTTGTCCCGAAATGTGGCCACTTGTCCATCCAGTCTTAGGGTTTTGCCAGCTGGGCTTTCGTTCCGCTCCGCGGCTGTATTCGCTGCCCAATCCATTCACGTGGTAAGCTGCCCTTGGAAACTGTGCTATGCGAGACCGAGTCGAGCTACGCTGACTTTCGCATTCATCGGCTGCCGGGCACAGCCTGCCTAGGTTATAACAGCACACTGTCTTGGCGTGCATGGCCATCCCGTTACCGCGTGCTCAGCTGGAGGCGGGATGCAGCTGCGCTCATTTTACCCCCAAGGCCCAGAAGGCCATGACATTTAGCGAAGGCAGTTCATAAGGAATCGTTCAATCTGATGAGACAGCGTAATGTTGGACGAAGGCATACAGCTTTGAGTTGGTCTCTCAGACACATAGACAACTTGAGTCAGAGTAACGACTAATTTCATTGGCATTGCGTCACGCATGAAGATCAGATTAAGCAACTCAAGATCAGATCGTCAGTAACTAAGCCGCCTTATTTCTAGAATCCTTGCTGTATGGGGTAGTATTGGCGCTCATCACGAACTTATTGTAACAGGGACATCAAAGACATATTGGTTTTTACTTTGAGGAGCATGCTGCCTGGCGTAGATCTTGATACTGACTTTAAACCTAAATATTAAAGCAAGTTTACGGGGTCTTATTCATCTTGACCTTCAGAAGGTAAAGCAAGGTCACTCAATTGATATGAACACCATTGACCTTTTGCTTCTAAACGGTGTCTAGGTTAAAGCTAGATACTTGCGGAGGTCTGAGTACACTCAGGACACAGATATGGAGTTTGGCATTGTTTGGCCGTTCTTAACCAGAAGGTGACAATCTAGTCTTCCCCACGAACCCGAGCTCCCGAAGTGTGAGCTCTGAAGGTGTCAACCGCTCGGCGATTACGCCTCCGCGCGCCATATTCCCCCCCAAGCCCCCCCCCCCCCCCCGCCCCCCCCCCACCCCCCCCCCCCGATGCGTGTTGATGCGCCTTATGTGCGAGCCGTTTTCATGCCATCTGGCGCTGTGTTGACTTCCAGGGCGACGATGACCGCCCCTACTGGTGGGCGCTCCCTGTTGCTCGTCCTGTCGCGGTGTGACCCCGACCTGCCCGCAGGGCTGGCGATGGTCGTACCTGCTGGCGGGCGCTCCCTGTTGCCCGTCCTGCCGCGGTGTGACCCCGACCTGCCCGCAGGGCTGACGGTGACCGCACCTGCTGGTGGGCGCTCCCTATTGCCCGTCTTGTCGTGGTGTGACCCCGACCTGCCCGCAGGGCTGGCGATGGTCGTACCTGCTGTCGGGGGGTCCCGGTATCTTGCTGGGCGTGCTGATCCTGCTGACGATGAAGGAGCCGCCGCGGACCGGCACCAGCGCCGCCAGCAAGGCGGCCTCGGCACAGCTGACGTCGGTGCAGAAGCTGCTTGTAACGTTGCGCTTCTTCTTCCGACCAATGGTCATCCTGCTCTGCCTGGCTGGAGGCATCAGAAACGCAGGCGCGTGATTCGGGGAAACGGGAGAGCGGTGGTGGTGAGGAGGGGGGGGGGGGGGACGAAGGCGAAAGACATAAGATATAATTGTACGCAGGCATTTCCGATGTATATTTGCATGTGGTCTAAAACCTTTCATTGTATGTATATTGCCATTGACCCTTTTTAGGTCATTTAGGTCATAGGCTGCTTCTTATCGGGGTGAATCTCGTTTTTGTGTGGCTCATTTTGAGCAAGTTTGATCAAAACAGCCTTCCAACCTACCAAATTGTCTTGAATTCGCGAGCAGAAGGCCACGGGGCCATCTGCTCTTGCTCACTCCAGCAGTCGAGTCTGGTAAGAAAATGCCATTTTTCGACGGCTGGTACGATGACACGGCAAGCCGTTCGTCAGGAGACTGAGCAAGATCAACCCGGTTATTGACCCCTGTGGGGTGCCGTGACTAGCAGATGGGGGAGCCTGGCCATTTGCTCTGTTCATCGGGCCACGCCCACTCAAATAGTTTCTTCATCGTATGTCTTAATGGATTTCAAACCGTCTCAGCTGGATGAGGATGACCTCACGGTCGACCCGGTTCAGAGCTTTGCTCAAATAAGCTGCTATGGTTGGAGAGATGTAGCCATAATATTGAGCTCCCAATATCCAAGCAACAGCATCGAGCACAGCGTCCTCCGGTAAACGCCTGCGGCGGCGGGCATACTGTTGGATGAACAAGATTGAAATACTGCTGGTAGAAGAGAAGACAGCCGGCTGGTTGCATAGGTTTTGTCTGTCACCTGTGACTGACGGAGGAGCAGAGAGATAAACCGAAAGTTTGACTGGTTCGCCGGATCGTAAATCGGCGCAACGGTGGTCACCTTCCACGACTCTGGGAACCCGCGAGACGCGGTTGAGGCGTTCGCGACTCGCGGCAGGTTAGGTCCGAGCGCAGGGAGACTGCGCTTCGTCGCACTCAAGAGGACGCCGTGGCGGTCGACAACACCCTAGGGATTCACCATCTGGATGATGGAGCCCAGATCCGTCAGAGTCGCTGCCTGCGGCCTGAGCGCGGTGGTGACGTTGATCGATGGCCTGGGGCTATTTGTTCACCGTCATGTATCACCGTTCACCGTCATGGCGTCTCTCAGCTCCGCAGCGATGCTGAAGCCAACGGTGGAGAAGAATCATTTAGGCCTGCCACTCCTGGACCAGAGCTTGACACCAGCGTGGGCTGCGCGGCCACTGAGCATGACACCGAGCTGAGCCCGATGTAAAACCGTTTGACCGGTCCAGACGTCCGTGAGAAAGGGGCTACCATGCCGTTCACGTCGTTGCCGGCCTGCAGTGGTCCCCGTCTGCCAGGAAATCCAGGCAAGAAGTGTTCCTGCCGGCAGTGCTCAGGCTGTTCCGCCTGACGCTGACGCTGGACATGACGCCATGACGCTGGACATGACGCTGAGCTGAGCTTGATGTATAGCCTGTTTGAGCGGTCCAGACGTCCGTGAGTAGGCTAGGTCCAGGTCCAGTAGGTCACGGACCATGCCGTTGACGTCGTTGCCGGCCTGTAGTAGTCCCCGTCTGCCAGGAAATCCAGGAAATTTGCAAGCAAATCCATGAAATCCAGGAAAGTAGTATTTCTGCCGACAGTGCTCGGGCTGCGAATGGCATGCTCGCCCACGCGCTCTCGAATTCGGCCAACAAGTGCAGGAGCGACGGTAGGTTGGCGACCGCTGATGAACGCTATGGAGAACCTCCGCAATGGTGCTCAGGCCGTCGATGCTGCTGCTGATGTGGTCCAATACACTTGGAGTGGGCGTGAGATGAGTGGGCTCGTGGACGAGCTGGGCGGTATTCAGCCCCGGCAGCGATGACTAATATCGTAGAGCACCGACAGACTCCGAGTCGAGCACGCTGATGTTGACGTCGTGCGTCAGTAGCGAGCGCATATCAGCTCGCATATCAGCATATCTCGCAGCAGTTCCTAGAGTTGCTCGAGAGCTTGGTGGATTGAATTGACAGGGTCTGTAGGCTACTCCCAATAACCACTGATCTCCCTCCAGGCTACGAAACAGGCAGAGGGCCTCGATCCGGCGTGCGTTGGTTATCCCCACTTTATGGTGCTGTATTTCATCTTGCGGATGACCTAAAGCCGCCTGCACCTTGCTGTCCGTCCCTGTGGAGTGGTTGTCGATCCCGCCGGATGCTAGAGTACCCTTGGAAGGGGATAGCATGGGGCTGGGTGCAGGACGTTAGCCCGGTCTGGGAAACACAAAGAACGTGTGTTTCGTTCTTCCTGAACTCCATACTCTTCTGAAGAAGCATGATGTTCACGAAGTCAAGCCTGGAAACCAGGGACTGGGTGCTGATGTGCCCAGTTTCCGTTTGGGATAGCTTCGGCTCTCTCGCTCGTACCTGTTATTCTTGCGAGTATGCCGGATTGCCAGGCGCGGCAGGGCAGTAAGGTACCGGTGATTATATAGCGGCGCTTCAGCTTGCTGTTCAGCCGAGCTGAGATTGCGTTTGACATAAAGAATAGGGCTGCGAGTCCATCGCCAGAAACCCCATTTAAACCCAGTTTTTCAGTTATTGTGTGTTCCTCGTGGCTAGCGCTGGAGAAAGCGCCAAAATGAGGATTCCATTATTGCTCGTCGTGCTGCTGCGGCCTTGTTAATGCTGCGAAGGACCTGTTGATATTGACTTATGCTCATTTCGAGGAGAAACTTGAATAAGTCAACAACGTTGAGAATAGAGCGTGCCTGACACGCGCGAAATCCGGCCGGTATAACCCCCGCCACCGTGTCCAGTTGGGCAGCCAGCAGCCAGCAGTCAGTCCGTCCGCATGCCTGATCGCGAGATTCGATCGGTTGGAACCCTCCGGCGGTGGACAGGTGACGAGCAAAACATGTGAACTCACAAAAACCGGCGGGCTGTTCCACACAAAAAAAGCATACCATTTACATAGAGGCAGACACTGGATGGCTTTTAACTATTACAAACGGTGGGAGGTTACGCCGTCAACTGACGTCGGAGCGTAAAAATGAGCTCTTAAGCTGTAAAATGAACTCCGTAAAAAGCACGGCGCATCTGGAAGCCGTTGACGACCGCACGAATCCAAGGTGGAGCAATGTCGGGTGATCCTTGGAGCGGACCATGCGGGCGAATCATGGCCAGCGTTTTGGGGACTCGCGCTGGGCAGACTGCTTGAAGGTGACGTGCGGAACGGCAGAGTTTTTGTCCACAATCCATCGCTTACCACAGCAACATAATAGAACAGCTCGATATTGGACCATCGTTGCGCATGTCTTACCGCTGGGTTCGTGTTCTCATGAGTGCCTGCATACAGTCATACGGATATGTGCAATATGTCGTCACTTACTCGTCTAGCAAAAGAGGGCGATGCTTCCTTATGTTGCGCAAATATGCATGTGACTGAAGTCTGGACCACAGTGAATAGCTGCGTGAGGGCTCGTTTGGCAGTGTGCCTGACCGGCGATGCCTCGGCTTGCAGCCGGCTACGTCTGGTCGTACAGCACGCAGAACTACTTCGAGGGCATCGGGCAGACGTCCACCCAGATCGGCTCCTACATGTCCTGGATCCCGCTGGTGGCCGGCTCCATCAGTGAGTGGCGAAGCTGGTCTCCCGGTCTCTGTCGCACTGTACCAGATGAAACTCCTCTGCTGTTGGGATGTTGAGGAATTGGACCTCTCCGGGCAGCAGACAAACGGTGCCGTGAAACCCGAGCCGTCTCGTGCGTTGTGGCTGTGTTCCATGCTTTAGGTGCGTAGATGCATTGACTCACTTTTCGGTGATGATCAGTCGATGGGCTGCTGCCGGCGCAAACGCAGCCCATTCTTTGAAGGCCACGCTCGTTGGGTACGGATCCAGAGGCATTGTGAAGTATGCTGTACGACTCATTGGGCAAACCGCCAACATAAATAGGCCAGGCCTTCGGCAAACTTGATTGATCGCCATGCATAACGCTGTCCTACGACTTGGGTTTCTTCGTGTTGCATGCATGAACACGTCGTGTCAGTGATATACGTGGTTGTGATAACACGTCTGCCGTAGAAGCATTATGCCGTATTCGCTGCTCTATCTGTGACGCGGCACGTACCATACCACGTGTCAGACACGAAGTCCGGCGTTGTTGCCAAGCCCCTCTGCATCTTCTGCTCTGCTCCGGACTTACCAGCCTGCTCCTGGTCAGCTGTGACCTGTGTAATGCGTGCTGTTGGCCGATGTCCGTGTCTGGCCGTGTCTTGTCCTCAGAACTGATGTTGACCTGCGTTTGCTCTCCGGGCTGGTGCTAACCTAGTGTTTCCTCGTCTGACCTTGTCTCGCCCCGGGCGTGGTATCGACCCAGTGTCCTCGCTTCACCGTGTCCGGTCGCCAGGCGTGGTGTTCGGCGGCTTCATCTCGGACCGGGTGGTGAGCAGGCTCGGCCCTCTCGGCCGCATCTGGGTCATCATCATCTCCCAGCTGCTGGCCACGCCGTTCGTGTTCGGCGTGCTCTTCCTGGAGCCGCCCTGGGCCTACATCAGCCTCATCCCCACCTACATCATCGGTGAGAACTCTCCTGCGGAGGGCTGCACGTGGCGTGCCAACCTCCGGTGGTGAGCGTGCCCAGTGTAGTGTGGTGTGCGTACGCTCGTATCCAGGACAGTCTGGTGTGTGCACGCTCGTATCCAGGGCAGTCTGGCGTGTGCACGCGCGCATCCAGGGCGGTCTGGTGTGCGCACGCTCGTATCCAGGGCAGTCTGGTGTGCGCACGCTCGTATCCAGGGCAGTCTGGTGTGCACACGCTCGTATCCAGGACAGTCTGGTGTGCGCACGCTCGTATCCAGGGCAGTCTGGTGTGTGCACGGTCGCGTTCGCGGCAGTCTGGTGACTGCACATTCACCGTCACAGTGCATGGTGGTCACACATTCGCGGTGTGGTTCCATTTCTCATCGGAATTATGATATGTGTGACACCTAGTGGACAACGTGGATCGTGCGTTTCGCGCGCCACCTACCTGGGTGTGTTGTCTGTCCTTGACCTCCGACAAACCCTCGGTGACTCCCCACCATCCTGAACAGCCCAACAGGTGGCAGCGTCATTTGGCAGCTCGCTTGTGATGAACACACGCCAAACACGTGCATAGGGCATCGATCACGTGGTATGGCGAGCAGTGTGGCAAGGTACGATGAGGTGAGAGTCGATCACGTGGTATGGTGAGCAGTGTGGTAAGGTATGGTGAGGTGAGCATCGATCACATGGTATGGTGAGCAGTGTGGCAAGGCATTGTATGCAGTCGTGGGGAACGGCGACCCACACGTCAGTAGAATGGTGTCCCGACGCTGCTGAGGACTGTGGTGAGGCGGAAGAGGCAGACTGTGCGTCCGCGTAGCCCGGGCGCCTTTGGCCGGCCGGTCGAAGCTGTAGGAGTTGACCTGGGCCTGCCCGCTGCAGGCGAGATGTGGGTGCCGATCACGCTGGCCAAGCTGGTGGAGATGGCGCCGGCTGAGGTACGCACGTCCGCCGTCGCCTTCTATTTTTTCGTCATCACCAACATCGGCGGCAACATGCCGCTGCTGGTGGACCCGGTCAAGAAGGCCTTCAGCAACGCTGGCTACAACGATGTCGACTCGCTTCGCGGTACGCAATTGGGGTCGGGGCTAGCACATTGGCTCTGTACACTGGGACAGATTTGGCGCGCCGGAGAAGCACACAGACTGTCAGGAGTGGAGGGTGGGGGGGTGGGGGGGAGGCGGAGTGGGAGCCTATTCGGGGGACCTGCCAGTTATCTGAAATGCGTTGTCATGCACACAAATCTGCTTGGCTTGCGTTGTTGATGCGCAATAGTCATGGTGTTTTGTGTGTTGACATTATGGCCTGGTATACCGGCTTATTCGAGGCTCCGATTTCAAGGGAATGTTCCATATTTGTAGAGAGTTTTGAACCGAAATAGCCACGTTGAAGTTTATTCGGTTAAGTTTACAGCCCAACTGTTTTCAAGATCCTATCCCCTCCTGTGTCTGAGCTAGACGCCCGCGAAGATGGGGGCCGAATATTTCGTGTAGTCCATGCATGAACGCGTCAGTGCAGTGCAGTCATGAAGACAGACAGTCAAGCAGTCAGAATATTTTGTGCAGTCATATCACCCAGTCATGCATAACTTGTGTTGTACAGAGCATTCTATTCCACTTAAAAGCATACCGATGGTTATACGTGGGCTTATTTAATCATATCTCACACTTGCTTCAATATCTTCACATGTGGAACATTCCCTTTAACACACACCCGAGTGACCGGCTGGCTGGCGCGCTCGGGAACCCTTCGTTCGGGTGTGGGGGGGGGGGGGGGGCAGTTTGATCCCTCTGCGATATCAGATTCCAACAGAGCTTGAAACACCAAATTCACAAGCTGTGTTAGCCTGTAAGTGAAATCGTGTGTCAAAATGTATGGTTTCTAGATCATGACCTTCGGTTCAAGTAAAGTCAAACGAAGTCAAACTCCAGGTTGGTGTCAAAGTGTCTACGGAACTTAGATACCTGTTCTAAGTAAAGGTCACTGATGCTCATTTTAAGGTCAGTGACCTCGCTTGACCTTTCGTAGGTTGTGGCGACCAAAATCAGACAACACTGCTTCAAGTTTTGCATTTGCATTTTGCAAAACAAATTCGTTATGCATTGCCGCATATGTAATGGATGTATCACTCGCAGACATCTGTTATTGTATCATTGAACACCAGCCTCAACAGGCTCACCACGTGCCCGTATTACTTGCCGACGCCGGGTGTCTGTTCTGTCTGCAGACACACTGTACCTTTTCTACCCTGGCGAGTACATCTTGGGCGCGTTACTCTATTTGCTGGCGCTGCTGGCGCTGCGCCGGGACCTGGCGCGCGCCCAGCGCGACGGCCCCCTGGTGGAGAAGAAGACAGACAGCGATACGGTGGGCGAGACAAACGACGCCTACCTGCCAGAGACGCCCACCGATGACCCGTGAGCGGATCTTCGCCGCCCACCGATGACTCGTGAGCAGACTTCCGCCGCCCACCGATGACCCGTGAGCGGACCTCCGCCGCCTACCGATGACTCGCGAGCGGACCTCCGCCGCCCACCGATGACTCGTGAGCGGACCTCCGCCGCCCATCGATGACCCGTGAGCAGACTTCCGCCGCCTACCGATGACCCGTGAGCGGACCTCCGCCGCCTACCGATGACTCGTGAGCGGACTCCGCCGCCCACCGATGACCTGTGAGCAGACCTCCGCCGCCCACCGATACCCATCAGCGGACCCCCGCCGCCCTATCCCAGTGACAGTGTAACATGTGGAGGCTCGTCGAGATGCTCCACCCGTGATATTGACGCACGTGTTTCACATGCTTTACTATATACTCAATTGTTGTGTGTGCACAAGCATAGTGGAGTCTGTGATGGTGTGCGATGTTCCCAAGAGCGATTTTAGATGAGGTTAGATGATTGGATAGATGAGGCCTAATGGGACTCTGGTCGCATGTACGTACGCTACCAGATCTGGCATTGTCCTTTGCAAACGTACCGCAATTCGGCTTAGGCCGCGTTCCATAGCATATTAGAAATGTTGCCAGATTGACACGAAATTTCGGCAGGGTACGCATGCGCGCTGACTAGCGTCGGCACGTATTAAATGGGACGTTGCATTCAAAAACGCAAGGTTTCGACTTCCCCTAGTCGTTTTCAGATGTTTTAGGTTAACAACATCTTCGTAACAACAGCTCAGCCCACCACTGACGCCCGCAATCGAATAAACGCACCGTAATGCGGCAGGCGTTCGCCCGCTCCGCGCGAGTGCCGCAAAGTTCAAGGTTTGAAAATACTTGGTCTCCGCGAGCTCCAAGCCTCTACGTTAACTTAAGGCAACCAGTCATCGTTGAGGTTACAGCAATGCCTCAACTGTGAACAAATCAACTTTGATTCTACATTAAAACTTAAATAGTCAACAAATTAGCGCTGAGTACTCATAAGATTTTTGAGTTTTTCAAATAATGTCAAGGTCTTCTTCCGAATGCAGTCACTCTAGCATAAAAGATATGGTAACCTGGAACGAATTCTGGCTGGGCAGCCATATCCTGCTTGTGCACAAATACCAACTGGGGAGCGAGGGGTGGGGCCAAGAGTGTCGCGCGAATTTGCCGAAAACTGAAACCTCTGCCGTGTGCGCAGTGTGCCAGCGTGCGTAGTGTGCCGTGTGCGTAGTGGCCACGCATACTGGCCACAAATGGCCAGTGTGCGTGAAACTTGCAGTGCGATTGCCTGTATACAACAATAAAAACTAAGATTGGTGGCGCAAAAAAGATTTTTAAAAAAGATTAAAAGGATACCCCAACAGTAGCGCTATCAAATGCACACCGTCGTATTCTCTGCGAATGAAAACAAGTATTTTAAAGGCAGCAGCATTTTCACCAGAGTACTCACGGCCGTCCGGCCATATTCAGAAATGCGTTACCAGAGCGGGGGGGGGGGGGGGGGGGCACATGAACAAAACATGCATTTTCGGCCTAAAACGAAGCTACGCTGCCAGCCGAAAATCCTCTCCCTGTGTTATCATGTGCACACGTCGGACCCGCGGCTCACGAGACTAAGTATTTTTTAGTTTGCTACCGCAGCTATGAAATAGTAATTAAATTGAATTAACTTAAAAATAAAATTTACACGGTGCGGCGCAAAGAACATTTTTTAGTTGCGCCCTCTCCCCTTCCCCCCCTCCCCCTTGCTTGGAGCGCGTAGGAGTCAGCCGTATATCTAGAGCCATCATCATGCATCCAAAACTAGGATACAGAGTGATACATCATACGCTTCGCATGATGCATTAGGATACATGATACACTTCATCCACAGATCGAGGATGAAGCGGCTGACTGGGGCATTGAGGTCCGGTCAGGCACTATGAAAGGCTGTCCCGCCGTACATAGCTGTGTGCCCTTAACCACGGTACCCCAACCCACTCATTTTTTTGGTTAATGATGATATTTAAACGGGGCAAAAGCGCAACCAGATACAGCAATGATACGCCCAATTGGCAGGGTCACACGGAACTGGTGAATTTCATTGGCAAGGGCCCGCTGGATAACAACCCTGGGAGACCCCCCTCGGCCTTAACTAATCCACGCGGGCATCGTGCATTCGTCGCTCTCACTCCAAGCATTCACATCCGCTGGCGCCCACGCAACCCCACTCATTCTCGACGCGCACAGGAATGGGATCCCTCCTCCCCCTTTACCCAGCACCTTGGCATTATAATTGGCCCGTCTGCGTGAGTCCTCGTAAAGCTAACTTAAGTTTATTTATCACATTTCAAACGTGCAGTGAAGCCACGTTTAAGCCCTATTTAAAATACACCATTCAGTTTATCAACTCGGCACCGATGCAATCACTGGGCCGACATCAGGTGTCCGAAGCTGGGCGGCGACTCGTTCCCTCACCTGACCTCCAGGGTGATGGCTCCCTGTTCGGATGACACTTCCCGCGTTCCGTTCACGGTGGGCAGCCCGTCATTCATTCGGCCACGCCCACCGCTCGCAGCTTTTCGCTGCCGCACACGCGCCTTAGGCAGTATCTCATCCAGCACAGGTGCGTCACCTACGGCGCTTCTGCGCCCTCCCTCCTGCCGTAGCGAGCGTTGAGAGGCACCGTCCCACGGTGCGTCTCTCAGAGACCTGGAGGTAGACAGCGCACGCAATGGGACGGTGGGGCCCCTCGGGAGAGGACGAGCGCTCGGCGTGACCTACGTTCACGCTCTACAGTTCCCCGGCCTTTGCGCTCTGGAGACTCGGCCTGACTGGCCTGTCTAGCGACCCGGTCCCTTGTCTCCCTTCCTATAAGCGTCGATGGTGGGATCTTTATCCGTCATTTTCCAAGGCAGGGTACACCAACGGATGGATTCAGCTACCGCTGTGCATGATCCGGCATCCCGGGCGGTCCCCACTGGGCCTTGGTCATGTCATGACTTCTGCCTCCTCATGCCGTCACGCCTGAGGTCAAGTGAGAGTAAAAAAGTCGACCATCCAAAATCCTTAATCCAAAAAAGAGCGAAACCGTGCATTTGAGTTGCGCTACCCACAAACGGACATCTCCGTAAGAACAGGGCTGCAGTCTTCTGACTCCTCGATCCTGACCACAGCCGAACCACGCTGCTCGTGCGGGTCCCACGCCTACCAACTTTGGTTATGATCCCCGAGCGGCTCGACCTTCGGGAAATGGGCGGCACGTTGCCTACCGGACGAAAGTCTGGCAGTCTGGTGGGAGTTGACCTTGTCTATTCCAAGTTCTGAGCGATCGATCGACCGACGGAGATCTGTGGGCATCGATAAGGTTGGTTCCGCCCTGGAGCTGAACACCAGGCCATCCACCTACTGAAACATGTAATCTGTGTACTCCCTGTCGCGTCACCAACGGGCTAACGATAATCGCACATCTGTCACACCACGTATACGGTGTAAATCGCGCCGCGGCCACGCCCTGGTCCGCCGTCGGGACGGCGGGCTAGATACAGGAGGGCTGCCGGGCAGGCACTGACGACCCAGCTGGCACTCTCTTGGATTCGAATCCAACGCGCTCGGCATATAGCAGGACCCTGCAACTTGCCAGCGGGTCGCGAGCGCTGTACTGCCTCGTCCGTCCACATCGTAACGTGCCGTCCTGTGCCGGCGGGTCACAGGCACCCGCGTCGCCCTTGCGCACCGTCGGGTGCTGCCCTCTGCCGCGATCGCCGATGTCGACTGGTAGATGGCGCCTGTGTCTCCTTCCGAGCGCTACTCCGGCCGGCGCCTTGCGAGTGATCTCGGCTGGTTTCGCAGAGTGACGGGCGGTCTCCCGAGACGTAGCGGGCTCAGCGCAACTCGCCGCAATCCCTCGGCACCCACGGCAACAGGCGATCTCCTTCCGACCTCTAGCCAACGGCGCGGAGATCACGCCCGCTTCGAAAAGTTTGACGTCAGTCTCCTCCGCGCTAAGCCTCCGGTGTCCGTGGAGGATCCCTCCCTGTCGAGAGCGCCCTCTGCCAACCGAGCGTGGACACCGTGCACCGATCATTCAGTAATCGAGAAGGGTCTAGCCAAATGGAGGGGAAAAAATAGAGGGCAGGGAATGCACCCGCTTGTTAAAGGAATCCGTGCAGCGCATGCGCTGGACGGAGCTAGGCCGTACTGAATTAAACGGGGCGAGCAGCTAAAAAAAAAAACAACAACATCAAAATGAAATGTGCATGGATACCTTGATAAACCAGTCGGTCTATCGGGACGAGTGAGTGATGAAGGAAAGAAGAGGGACAGCACGCGCATGACAAAGTCCATGCAGGCGCGCTGGACGGAGCCTGGCAAGAGTTCAGCGTCCCACAACGGATCGAAGGAAGAGAAGGAAAGCGAACGACCAACTAAACGGAAATCGAGCCTCAACATGGGTGGACGTCCCACAAGACAAACCAGCCCGTCGACCTACGCAAAGCGATTAATAATTAATGGTAGGAAGGCAGCGCGATTGTGAAGAGACCGTGCATGCGCGCTGGGCGGGCTTCGGCGAGAGATCGGCGTCTCCAAAAAAAACGACAAATAAGCGAACAAAAAACAACAAAGGGGAGAGGAAAAGCGGACGGTCAGCTGACGGAAAAGCAGACTGAACGTTCATGGACGTCCAATGAAACCATCCAGTCCATCAACCCAGGCAAAGCGATCAATAACGAATGGCGAGAAGGCAGCGAGGTCGTGAGGGAGGCCGAGCATGCGCGCTGGACGGGCTCCGTGAGGGTCCGGCTACCTCGCGCTGTCGGAAAAATTAAGGAAACACGAAAGGACGTACCGTCCAACTAGCCAACAGACTACCGCCATAGCCACAGTAGACCTCCAGGGACATGCCGGCGCGGCCCGTACGCCGCGCCTGGCCGCCACGCGGGACCGGCGAGGGCCCTAACGAGCGGATACACCTCCACGTGACCGCCTCCTCAAAATAGCTCCGGCGCGGGTTAAAGAGCGAGCTGTTGCACCTAAGTGTCCACGGCCCCGGACACAACCTGGCAAAATGTAACAAGCACCGTTTTAAACAAGCACACACATCTGTTCTTATCTGCTTAAACACACACACAGACACACACACACGCACACACACACACACACACACACACACACACACACCACACACACACACACACACACACACACACACACACACACACACACACATACACACACTGTTCGAGTCTGTCTCCGCGAAGGTGCACACGAGTCGGCGGTGGTTGACGAGGCTGAAAAAGCTCCGGAGGTCAGTGAGCAATTTTGGTGCCGGGACCGCCGCTATGGCGTTCGTCAGGGCCGGGTCGGGCACGTAGCCGTCTCGGGACACGATGAAGCCGGCGAATTTGACGCTGGTCTTCATGTGCTGCGTCTTGGAGGGGTTCAGGGAGACCCCGCGGACACGGCACCTCGTCAAAAACTTCCGGACTCGGGCGACGTGTTCTTCTTGCGTCTTGCTGCAGATGATGACGTCGTCCACGACACGTTGGATGCCGTTCACGTCCCCGAAGCACTTGTCCATGCGCCGATTGTGATGCTCGCTAATTGACGAGACGCTATAGGGGACGTGCAGATAGCGGTAGCGCCCGAATGGTGTAATGAACGTCGTCAGGTTTCGGCTGTCTTCGTCCAGAGGGCACTGGTGGTATCTTTTGGTGGCGTCGAACACGCTAAACCACTTAGCGTCCGACGCTGTGATGGATGCGACACGCTCAGCGGGCGTGTTAGCTCCTGCCTCACGGACCTATTCAGCTTTGAAAGGTCTACGCACAGCCGAATGCCCATGCCGTCCTTCTAAGGGGCCACTACGATGGGCGCGCACCACTCAGTTGGCTCCGTGACGAGCTCGATGATGCCGTCACGCTCGAGTTTTTCGAGCTCGTGGCGCAGGGGCTCTCTCAGAGCTATCGGCACCCTGCGTGGCGAGCGCACGGTGAAGGGGGTGGCGTCTTCTCGCAGACGGATTTGGTATTCTTCTCCCGGCATGGTTCGTACTTTGCCGTCCAACACATCGGAAAACTCGTGGAGTATCGCTGCATTCTCGGTTACGTCGGAAGAGATGTGACCGTGAGGCAGCTCTGAGGCGCTTGGGGGCGCTGCGTGCTGCCCAGGGGCCTGTAAAGGGCGGCCCCGATCGGGCGGTGTGGTCCGCTGAGGACGGGCGGGCCGGCCCGTCTCCGCCGTCTCCGTCGTCGGAGGTCGGCCGTCCGACGGTCCCTCCCCCTGCCGGGCGCTCGCGGTGTCCCGTCTCGTCTCCGGTTTCGGCACGGGAGGGCTGGCTGCGGCGCGGCGCGCGCGTCTCAGCCGCAGCTGGGTTGGGCGGCGGCGGCTGACAAGCGGCAGCGCCGGGCGGTCCGGCACCCCGCCTGACTGCATTTATCTGCCGTGGGTAAACGGCCGGTACAATATGAAGACGGACGGTAGCGCGTCACGAGAGGAGTCGTGGTACTCCTGGGATGATATGCACCGTGTCAGACACCGTTACGTCACCCAGGATGATTCGGACGGGCAGACTCCCGCGCGAGCGCGTCACGTGTCCGTCCACAGCGCGGTGATGGGTCGACGGCGGCTGAAGATTATCGTTCATCTCGTCAATGAGTTCGGCAAAGTCTAACCCAGCGACTGACACGTCGTCTCCGGTGTCCGGAGGCGCCGTCATCCTGGCCATCTTACGACCTGACACGAACACGCTGACAGTCGGTGCGGATCCCGTTGATGCGGTCGCGAGCGTAACCGCAGAGGCAGATGTCTCATGTGACTGGCGCGCGCTGCGGCACATCCTGGAGATGTGACCCGTTCTGCCCCAGTTGTAGCACGCCCGACCCGCAGCCATGCAGCAGTCAGATCGTGCATGACGGGTGCCGCAGTTTCTGCAGACCGGGCGCGCGGAGTCCATTTCTCGCTCGGGGGCGCCCCCACCCGACGCTCGGCGGGGAGGGGTGGGGCTCTGCGATTGGAAGTTGACACCGTGCGGAGTCTTGGGGGTCCGAAGGGCGGCCGGCGCGCCGGTCGACCGGGCGAGGTGCGGCACGCTGACACGGCGTCGGCCTCGCCGCCTATGATCTCCGTGACGTCACGCGCCGCAGCCTCCTCGGAGCGGCAGATCTGGATCGCCTGCTGCAATGACAGGAGTGGGACGGCACAGTCGCCGGGTCGCGCAGGCCCACGACTATACGGTCCCTGATCAGGCTGTCACGACAGACATCGCAAAATCCGCACTCACGGCTGAGGTCACGGAGGCGGGTGAAGAGGTCATTAAATGACTCGTCCCCCTGCTGGGTGCACATATTAAATGTGTGCCTCTGAATGACCTCATTGACCTGGCCGCGAGCGTAGCCGTCCAGGTGCGAGAGGACGACGGAGAGGTCCGATCGCTGGGAAGCAGGGATGTCGAAGCTGGCCGAGACAATCAGGATCTCGTCCGAGAGGCACGACCGGAGAATCGCCAGCTGCAGGGCTGGCGGCCTGCTACTCAAGTCCGACAACATCGCGTGGTCATCCCATCTCTGTCGCCATCTGCTGTACGTCGCTCGCGGTCACTGGTCAGATCCAATCGTTCCGGTTTGGCGTCTTTTGTCATCGAGTCTGGCACGAGTCGCGTTCCCCGGGGCACGGCACTAGTCACAGGGTCGTCCATGTCGTCCGGCAGGGGAACGGAGGCGGGATCGATTCCCACTGATCCTGTCGGCTGTGCCATATTCGAGTCTGTCTCCGGGAAGGTGTACACGAGTCGGCGGTCGGAACCAAGGCCGTCGGAACTAGACTGTGTTTCTGTCCTCCGCGAGACGCTCTGCCATCTACCGTTCGGTCTAGATACTACTACTCGCGCGCTATACTCGGTACTCGCGCGCGCGCGCGCGTGCGCGCGCGCACACACACACACACACACACAACACACACACACTTCCGTACCTAAAGCGACCCTGATTATAACCCTCCCTGCACTGCCTATTTTGAAGGGGATTCATTGGTGATAGCGAGAGGGGATCGGGTGTCCTCCTTCAGGCAACGTACTCCTGCAATTTTTTTCTTCAAAAACACTTTCAAAACCGTTTTTCGTGCCACAAGCTCTGAAAAGAACATGATGTTTCGTATTCCAGTTACAGAAAGCAAACAAGCATCTTGAATGTAGATCTTACGCACGTGCCCCAGGGGTCAATGAAGTTCAAAATTGTTGTCCCTGGGCTGTTGAAACGCCAGCAATTTTGCTTACACATATGACAATGCAAAGTACACCAATGAACGCACTGTGGTCGTTTATTGGAGGGAAGCTAGCCAGGATTGTGTGAGCCAGTTGCGTGAGTCTTATTCCTGGCATTTACTTCTGCTATTTGTTTCCCTAAAGGCATGTTGACGAAATATCAACACACATATATGTATATATATATATATATATATATATATATATATATATATATATATATATATCTCTCTCTCTCTCTCTCTCTCTCTCTCTCTCTCTCTCTCTCTCTCTCTCTCTCTCTCTCTCTCTCTCTCTCTCTCTCTTCATTCTCCTGTTCTTTGTACCAGGAATAAGGCTATTGCTACTGCCTTATCTACGTGCATAACGTTCCTCGCAAATTCACTTAACTTACGTGAAGGTGAAAATTCATGCTTTTGGGTGCTGGCACACCAGATACAAGCTTCTTAGAGTCTAATTCCAACAAGAAGCTGACCATCCAACGCGGAGAGTCAACTTACCGGAAGCAAACAAGTATGGGATATGTAGATTATGACCATTGTGTACCAGGGCTCGACACAAAACAACACTGACCATTTCTGGCTGCTGAGACGCTGAAAATCCACCTTTACTAACCCTGACCACGTTTGATAGTACACCAGTTTACGATGAGTCGATTTACAAAGATCACCCCGTTTACCGCAGCCAAGTGAACAAGAAATGCGCAGAGTTCGTGTGTCGTTACCCAGTGATCACTGCGTGTACTTTATTATTATCAGCTGTTCAAGCAATAATAATGCATGTAAATTCAACTGACATAAAGCGCATTCTACTACACGCGACTAATTAATATGTTGAAGCAAAACAGGCATGGAACATGTGGCTCGTGAGCGTTTTGACTCACGGGTCATCAACGTCCAAAATGATAATTAAGTTGCTGCTGACGCGCTGAAATAACGGCTGTACGTACTCAGATCAATATACAAATTGCACGCAATGACGAGTCATAATTGATACCGTAGACAATCAAGTGTTCGGCGTGTGAGTCATGAACGTCATATGTCATGGCTCATGGGTTAAAAAATACAAAATTGTTCAGAAGTTGATAAAGGCGGTTTTCTAGCGAGTCAGCAGTGAAAACTGGACTGCTTGGTGCAAAGGAGGGGAGCCGTGGTGCTCAATGCTGAGCCCATCAGCCCCAGCACTCGGTGAATTCCATCTGCATTGCTCAAGCAGCCACACAGTGACCACAAAAATTCTGTTCAATCTCCAGCGCCTGGCTGCAATACTTTAAGCACATCTGGTGATGTCATCCATCAGGTCCGCAGCAAGACGGGTGCACTGGGTGCCCGCGCATACCCTAGGATCGGGGGTGCCCGCCCCCCTTTCGGCCGCGCTCCTTGCCTTATTCCGCACAACCCCTGCACCTTCTATACTAAACACATTTATGGTCTTGAATGTATCTGGGCTCTTACATGTTGATGGTGACGTTAAATGCTTGATTGCCAAATTAAACATTGCATGGCCCAGTGGCCCACCCAAAGGACCATCAACTGTGCTTACCGTCAACCGTCAGCCGTGCTTACAAGAGTTCCTCTGATCGTCACTGCGATCTACTTACCCACGTCTTTCCATTGACAACAAACAGGCCAGTTCTGTTGGAGCTCAAGGTTATTTCTTCACCATATTTAAGGGATGCGATGAGAAATTTTGATGGTCAAAGTTGTCGCTTCGATGGATCTTGGATTGGATTCATTTTGTGTCACGTAGCGTTGGGTCACCAAGTCGCTTAGTGGAAATTTACGTCGTAAAAGTTTACGTCGAAACTAGACCGTGTTCTCCGACGAGTACCAGTTTAAAAGCCGACATTTCATGCATTTAACACGTGTATGCACTGAGTAATACGCCACCAAAGACATCTTTGCCGTGCGACCTTCCAAAATGCCTGAGGCTCAAACCCGTAGACCGTTCATCTGCATGTGTTGAAATTTTACGAAATGGATAGTTCGCTTGCGATCTCCTGTTGTACACATTGTCGTTCAAACATGAGGGATGCGGTGCTATGTAACTGGTCGATCTCATAAGCACGCCGCATGACAGTTACCTTGGAGTGAGCCAATGGGACAGTCAGTCCAGACGGGTAGCTCATGAGCTAATGAGTTGTAAAGTGGCGAGGGCTTACGAGTGTGGAGCTACCACCCCGCCCTGCCCTCCAGTACAGGCACCGTGAGCGTCAAACCGACAGATGTCACAAGCGCTGATTGGCGACTCGAGTCAAAACATTCCGTCGCTGGTTTATTGCTCCCTCAGGGATGAAAGGAGGGTCACTGCCATCGAGCCTCAGCCGGGACGCCTGCCGACCTGTGCGGTTTTTAAGGGACCCGCAGGGCTGCATTGCATTCAATTTCCATGGGTATGCGCCAAAGTAACTTGATTGTGTATTCGGACCAAAGACACAGTACACGTCTATCACATGTTATACAATCGATCGGCACCAGATGTATTTCTCCCCAGAGTACGTAAACGCACATAAAACCTTGAGCCTTAACCAGCACATTTCCTGCACCTGTACGGTTTGAGAAACACAACAAAACCTTGGCCCGCGGGGGCAATATTATTTTCAAGTCTTAAATGGGATGTCGAAAGTAACTGATTGCGTATTCGGACCAACTATGCACACGCATCTATCACATGTTATATAATCTGTCTGCACCAGTTGTATTTCTTCCCCAGAGTCACGTAAATGCGACTAAAACAGTAAGCAAGTCCTTATCAAAACCAACATTACAATGGGAGCTTGACGTGACGTACAACACTTCATTGTAACACTCTGTCATACGTTGATCCCCAAAGGCACCAATTTATCAGACACGACCGGTCAGATCACGAGCGCGGAGGCGACCCGAGCTTGCCTATGGACATCCACACAGCCAACGCTGATCACGCTCACCTCAGGGAGCAAAGACAGCAGCCGATCGCATTGGGCCAGCAATTTCGCCTTCGCTTACCACGGCTGAATGTGACAGCATGCCGCGAGAGCGTCCATGCGTTCTGCGCACTGCGCCAGCGCAGACATGCTTCACGCGGAATAAGGGGGTGTCGAGACCCGCCCCGGTGCGAAGTCGGCCGACCGCCCAGTCCGGACGCGGCCGGCCGTCACAGCCGTCTCTCGGTGGGCGGGGCGGCGCCGGCGCCCTCACCGACGCCGCCCGCGCCGTCACAATTGCACGAGCCGGCCGCTTCTGGCGGCGCTCACTGCTGCAGATCTGTTGACGAGGACTAGCTGGGAACGCCGAGCGTCGGGGCGCCGGCGGCCGCGGCGACGGCGGCCGGCCCCGGCGGCCGACGGAGGTCTGACGACCGGACGTGCCGGGTCTGCCGGGCCCCTGCCGACCGGCTCGGCCCCGTCTCGGCACCGACGCCGGCCACGTCGGCAGCCAGCGGGCGCGGTTGTCGGCTACTGCGCGTCAGGCCAGCTGCTGGCTCCGGGCGCGCTCGCCGCCGCCGGCTCATCCACTGGGTCGTCCCAGTCGTGTCGTTTGGACGAGTCGTTATACACGACCAGTGTCTGCGAGAGAGGACGAGCGTTTGTTGGGGAACGGGGAGTGTGCCTCGAGCCGCGGGACGTGATGCTCTCCGAGCTACGAGTGGGGACTGGAAACTATCTGTAGCGACGAGGGCGGGCGAAGGCTGCCCATGCAAAGAGCCGTGCGCGCTAGCAACAGGTCGGCGCACTTAACACTGACGGGACACCTGCACTAGCGGCGGCGAACACTCCTTGCGCCCTGCACGTCAAAACACGCGCACTCATATCATCCATGGTCACAGACGCGCACATAATTTGAATCGCTGCCATGCTCTCCCATCATTATGCATGCCGGTTAAACACGCATCACCACAACCGAAGCGGCCAAAACCGCGAAACAACGTCAGCCAGTTAAGCCCAAACCGCGAAGCACCCACGCCATCGGACAGTCACCGCAGCAGCGGCAGCGAGCAGGCGGTATCGTGCAGTACCCGCGCCCGAGCCCCAGTTGCGAAATCAGCAAGCAGGCGACGTGGAGCACTCACGCAGCGCTAGCCACGGCGTCCGCTACGGGCCGTCAGCTCTAGCTGCTGGCAATCTCTTCGTACCCGAGCCAGCCCCTGCTCACAGCCTGTTACAAGCGAGCACGACAGGCACAGCCCAGTCACTGGCGGGCTCGAGGTACTCACGCGTCCACGAGCCGAGTCACAAAGGACAGTACAAGTCGAAACAACACGGACAGGGTACGATGATCGCATCTGGCGCGGTTCTTGTCGTCGATTATTAGAAGCTGACAACGTGCGTTGACCACCAGGCGTGCAACCGCGATTTCTTAAACGGGGCGGGGGCCCAGTGCGGTGGTGTCGTCCCTTAGCTCACCCTGACGTTTAAACTATGCTTCTTTTGCACGACGAATTTGCATATAAAGCACATTGGCCGAATCAAGAAGTGACAGTGGATAAACGTAGTGGTAATTGTACGGTAGATAATGCATCTAATCCCACTTGAAACACACCGCTATGGGAACTTACAAACAATCAGGACGGTAGAATACTTAATAAGTTTAGATATGTGCTGCAGATGCATTCAGTGCCAATTCCGCCAGCACTTGTATGTTTTTAAATAAGTGCCAGGTTATTTCACGTGAGTGTCCTGGGGATCAGATATTGGTTATGTACCGATTGAGGCTGCCACTACATTTGTACAATTTTAGTAGCTTTTCCAGGTGGTCCTCAGGGTTTCAAAGCGAATTTTCTCATCATTTATTATAATGCTCTTACGTTCCGATCAACAGCCCAAAGACTAACTAAATTAGAGGACGGGTCACTGGATACCTGGACTCGCCCACGCCGCACCCTTCCTGACCAAATACAGGAAATGTGCTAACAGGCTCGTAGGAGTGCAGTCATGATAAAGTCGTCGTGAGTCGCTCGCCGAGGTCGGCACGCGCTCCGAGTGCCGCAGCCTCTCAGGACGGCTCGAGTAGTGATTGAGGGCGAGGTCGGAGCTGCCTGAGCCAGATCAGGCTATGGTGATCAAGGGCGAAGTAGGCGCCACCTGAGTCAGACAGGCCAGGCGAACTGCGATGATGACGCCCGTGATCTCTGCACTGGCTACACGCTGTCATCGCGTACAACACAGACTACCTGCCAGCTGCGTGGCATGGGACAGTGCCACGGGACAAATTCTCAGAAGACCAGCCTCGTGAGACCAGCCTCGTGACGGGGCACTGGGAGTACATTCACCGACACGGCACGGTCCATAATCCCATCAGCTGTCCGCTAGGCCCCACAGAGCTTGTCTGGTGTACACTCACGTAGCCACGGAAACCTGTCTCCGATTACTAAACGTACCAAAACGACAAAGCGACTGCTACGCCCCACTGAAAAGCGTACTACTCGCTGCATGGTGACATGAAAAGCGGTGAAAGCAGGGAACGGGCCAAACGCATAGCTCCAGAGTACAATAAGCAGGATACAATGGAATGCACACCAGCAGGAATAATGAGGTTTTATTGTCATTAGATTAAAAACAAGTTAACGGGTATCAAAATTGTTTCCCCGGTAACTACGTCATCCCATGCCATTAAAAACACCTCCAAAAACCAACATGATACAGGTAATAGAACATCGTAGAGATCATAAAATAATTGCAGACGGACCCAACACTGTGGTTACGAATGATTTCGAGAAGCGGTCGTAAAACAGGTTCAACGAAACATACAAATGGACACCTGGTGCAGTGAGAATTGAATTTCGTGAGAAAGAGATATGAGAAACACGTGCAGGTTGATTCGATTCGTTGAAATATTGACAACATGCAGCCATCCGCTAATCTCATACGATTAGCGGATGGCTGTCGGAGTTTTAGCTGGTGGTAAAGGAGGTTTAGCTGGTGCACCAGGTAAAACTCCTTGACGGGTTAGCTGGCGTTGGGCGCCCTGCCACGAGCCCCTCTGAAGACCGGTCTCCCCATCAGTCGGGTCTCGCCAGCTACCTGAAGACGGCGCCGCTTTGTCCACCTGCTCACCCTGATGCGGTCGAAGCCCGGGCCGCCAAACACGCCGTACAGCAGCGCCGTGAGGTAGCCGATGAAGCCGATGTAGAACAAGCCGTATAGCGCCAGCAGCAGGTCCACCCACCACACGGCCGGCAGCGTGCTCTTCACGTAGTCGACCACGAAGTAGACGTTGATGCCGACCACCACCACCGACAGGATGCTAGCCAGCACCTTCATGACCCTGTCGGCGTGGCACGCGGGTCAGGGCAGGCGAGGGACGCCTCCTGTCAGTGCGTGGGCGTCGTCAGCGCCGCCGTTCAGCGGCAAACGCGCAGCTTCGAGTCTCGTGGACCGAGCCTGGCACGGCGAAGAGCGGCCCCACTGCTGCTGGTATACTTATCTAAAGCGAAGAGCGTGGAATGCTTCAGTTTCACTGAGCAAATACGCAGCAGTAACAAAGAAGGCCGGCTGCCATGGACACAGGCAAGCGAAGACCACACGTGTCGCTTTTTACAGTCATGGCGAAGTGTTGGCTCGGGATTAACTTAACAAGTGAAATGCCGCAAAAAAGCGAAAAACAAGTTCAGAAAAGCTACTTCAACGTTATCAATGGATAATACCGCGTAATGTGGACAAGCCACGATGTGAACGATAAAAAATGAGAATTGGTAGGTGACAAGCAGTTTCACAGGTAAATCCACACAAACCACAAGGCAGGCCACACGTTGGACGGTAAGACCATGGGAATTGGCCGCGACATGCAATTTCATAGGTAAATCCCGATATCATACGCTGGCGAGCAGGAATGCGGAGGAACCTAGAATATTTGCCGACGCATCCTGATGTTTGCCGTTAGATTGTCTAGCTACACGTATGGCGCGTGCCCTGCCCCAGCACCGTAGCCTAGCCGCGCGGATTGCCCACTAGCAGCAAAAATGAAATGGAAAGCCTAGCGCGCACCTGAAATGCTCATGACAGCGGCGTGGTGCTGAGCAGGGGAGCGGTGATCGGCGAGCATTCATGGTCCAGACAGCACGAAACAGACGACACGAATCAGACGACACCGCGTGGCCGATGGATGTTAATCACTGGACTCTCACTCGCCATCACTTCGCATGCACCGAGCTACGCTCATGGTAATTTCAGCACTGGCACTCCTTTGGAGACAGCAATACAGTGTGGAAATAAAAACGCACACCAGTTTTAAATCATCGGTACGTACGTCGCATCGGCAAACATTCCGCAGGATCACGATGCAAGTCTGCAGGTGGGGACGCCCAGACCCATCCGCGTTCCCGTGGTGGGTGGCGCTCCAACTCACGGGCCGTTCCGGAACTCCCCCATGACCTGCTCCGAGCTGGTGAAGGTCAGCGTGGGCAGCAGGGCGAACGGCAGCTGCAGGCTCATCAGCGCGTTCAGCAGGTCGTTCATGCCCGTCAGGTCCGTGATGTCCTGTCGGAGCGACGACACATGGTGAAAATAAGGGACCTCCAACATGCCAATAGGTACTAGGTGAACGACAACTTGCAGTCACTTAAGTATATTAGGGCGATATTCAACGTTTCAAGGCAGTGACTGGCTTGTCTTGCCATTTGGACTGTCTTGAAGCATCGAGCACTCTCATGATAGATTCTTTTGATTGCTTGGTACTGGCGTTTCGCTGGTGTCTCCTGGTATGCTGAAGGCCAACAATTTTCACCATAATAGTTTATTACGTCAGTGATATCCTCCAAACAGGAGAAAATAAGACCAATCAGCGACAATGCTTGCATACATACGATTATTCAGGGGTTTGTTTATAGCTGTGCATTAGTTAGAAAGCTGCATAACACTGTTTGAAAAGGTTAAAAACATTGGGCCACATTGCCACATTCATTTGGTGGCACCAAAGGCTCATCCAAAGATTTCGATTGGCGCTCGTTGCTTATTCTGTGCGCGCTCAATACGAATACATAGAAAAGACAACACTACAACAAAATCAATATCTAGCCACTATGTGGCGACAATTTGCCATCCATTGCTCAGCAAAGTCTTAGTGTTATTATGCAACGCACGCGTACGACAGCATCGAGTGGAGCGCCGGGTTTAGCGAAAGCGAAACACCATTCTTACGCCTCTGGAAAGCTTGGTTTTTCGTACCTTGTAGACAGCTATGAAAAATGTTGGAAGAATGGCGATGGTACGGGTGACCAGGACTCGCTTCCACTTCGGCCACGTCAGGTTCAGGAAGCCCTGCCAGGCAAGCCCGGGGTCACCTCCAGCGACTTCTAAAGGAATCCATGCACTACGATCTGTTTATTCTCCACACGTAAGTCGAATACCACCTACCACTCGACATCACGCCCTCCCCATCAGCCTGCGCAGGCGGTCGTCACGTGACAGCTGCTCAGTCACCCTTCCATTGTGAACGTGCTGAGCAAGCATGACCGGCCGGACGCCACGTGCCCGCGGTGAACAACGAGTGCCCGTGCCAGCAGGTGCCTGCCTCTGTCGGCGCGCCGGGGAGGGGCAAGTGGGGGGGGGGGAGGGGGGGGGGGGCGCCGCGCAGATTACGCCGTTGTCCAGCACATGACGCCGCCACAGCGGCGGCCAGTGGTTTCCCGCCGGTGCCGTCCTCGTCACGCTCTGGGCCCGCCCAGGGGCATGATGCCGGCAGAACATTCACAGCCGAATATGCGCATGGTAGCCGACCAATTAGAGCATTATGCGAGAGGGCCAAGAGAGTGTGAATTTACCTGATATTTTAGCCACTAAGCGTTGTGAAATGGGACACTGGGACACTGTAATGAAATCAGCGTCATCTTCGTAGCAAACCGTGACAAGTAAAGCACTTGAGAAATTGTGGCAAGACGGGAAAGTTCGATAAAAAGCTCGACAGATTTTAAAAGAAAATACACCTATGGAAAGACATGGTGTTCGGCTTTTTGGTTGTGTCGCATGTTTGCTTTACATTCCAACCGCTTTGACGGAACACTGCGCAACAAGATCACCGCGTAACTCTGTGAAAGGCGTCTGTAATAGACCTGGCATAGATGCATGGTGCCATGATCGTAATGCGACCCAAACGTACCTCCATAACAATTATCTATAATACGAACATTATGCATGTACATGGCGCACGTCTATACTGCGCGCAACACATAAATCCACGCCAAAATGTCGTTCATGCGATGCGCCCCTTGCGTTTATACTTCCATGGCGGCCTGTCTTAGTAAATCCCCGGTGCACCCCACTACGTACTGAGCTCAACACAACTGTCTGAAATACAACCTCATCATCTTCATTACGAACCGTCTGCAGTGGAACCGCTGCGAACATCCCAACTGCCTTACTGGTGCCACGGCCCCTGTATATCTACGGCGATATCTCCGCAAACAACTTCAGAGAGCTGCCTGTATCGCGTCCCCCTTAATGATCACGAGAGCAGCCCAAAGTTGGGTGAAGATAGCGGACTACGCATCTACGCATCCTGTGTTTATCCAACACGGACTGTCCGGAGTCTGACCACTGCTGACCTCCATGACGAACTGTCCGGAGTAGGTGCCGGTCATGGTGCTGCTCTGGCCGGCGGCCAGGATACCGATGGCCCAGATATAGAGGCACACGGCGCCGAACTGGCAGCCGAGGAAGACGCCGCCCTTGAATAGGTCGGCCTCCACCAAGTTCGTGTCGTTCTGTGGCGACGGGCGCGTGGGTTAGGGCATGGCCTGGCCTCCCGCACTCTCCCGCGGGCAGGGCAGGACCGGTGCGACGGAGTCTGTGAAACACAACCTGCACGGCGCGAACTGCCATTCCCCAAGCAGGGGAAACATTGCCGCGCATTATTGCCATCATCTGGAGTCGTCACCGAAGGGCTCCACGGGGTCGTACCGGATTTTCTAACCATGACAAGGCATCCTCAATACGCAGAAGAAAACTGTGGAGCAGCGGGTCACATTCACACAGCACGTAAACGTTCACACTGAGGTGCTGGGTATCACTAGATTAATGTGGCATCAAGCATGTATTTATGGACCACAGGCACAAGCACGTGGCTGTTGGATGTGACACACTTGAAGCGGTGAAGTTTATCGTGACCTAGCACCGAAGGGACCGGGACCTAGGGACCACCAGACCTGAGATATCCAGGCAATCCAGATAGACGAAACACTGCCGCTGCTACGCGATTACAGTGAGTCATCTGTGTCATCAAGTGAGTCATCTCTGATGGGAACGGCAAACTCGAACGAAGACCCTACGCCACTGAATGCTTAAAAGCGAATTGCGCCGAAGGACGACACACTCGCATGGAATGTATTTGGGATAGCCTGCAGTGCATGGGGACGGCATGGCCACTAAAAACGTTGGGGGAGGGGGGGGGGGAGGAGAAACGAGACATTTACCTCGCTTCCTTCCGAGCAGCCGGACAGGGTACATGCTGGTTTTCCGATATTGGGGGGCGGGGGGCAGTTTTGCCGCTGTAACGCGCCATTTCAAAAGTGGAAGCTCAAAAAGAACCCTCGAGAAATTCAAAATTAGAGTGGGACTACTTTTACGCCGGACTTGTTAAGTTACGAGGGACTGTTGACCAAAAATGGCAGCTATTTCCAAGTCACAATGATGGACTATCGTAAAGCGGCCTACGGACTCCAATCGCGTAGAGGCTGCCTAGTCGCTTCATGATAGTGCACATTAGACCCTACTGCATTTTACACACATCGATATCGTGTTGAAATGGGTGTGTCCTTAGCAACGGACTTTACCTCACCTATCCAAAGTAACTCCATGTGTTCACGCTGATGATGGTGGCACAAAAACACCCAAGAAGGAACTCAGCGGATAACCTATTATTTCGAATGTCGTTTTTTTTCAAAGAAGCGAGATGGCTACAGTTCGCACATGCACAAAATTGCGCAAGCTCTCTGAATGTCGTCGGAAAAAGTTTATCTTCTAACAGCAATAATAAAACACTTTCGAGCCATGAGAATGGCCGCACTGAGGCGACGAGCCGGGCTACTTGCATACTGGGGATTCACGACAGCACGGCACATTGAAACGACGCGGCCCCCTTGGGGCCCGAAAGCAGCGGCGTATTCAAGGCGGGGGAGGGGAGGGGGCACCGGGGCAAGTTTCCCGGTCCCTTTATTACATCCTTTTATGTAAGAATATGCATTAGAAGACATGTCGGGAACTAAACTATCAGGGTACACCAGTAAAAACAAGTAGATTTAAAATATCCCAGGGTCTCACACCTATCCCAAAACTTTTGCGTCCATGCAACGCGCTAGAACCTATTTTTAATGGAGCATTATTGCAAAATCTTGCATACGGCTCTGCTCACCGCCTAAATCGTCACCTAAACCGGCGCGCTGTCAGTGTCCACATGCTCACAAATACGACGCGCTTCCGGTGCGCACAGGCTCACCGGAAAGAGGCCCGGGTAGAGCGAGCTGACGGCATTTCCAGCAGACTCGCAGGTCTGGTTGACATCACTGTTGGTCTTGCCGGACAGGCCCTTGGCGAACACGGCCACGACGAAGACGTTGATGATGAAGGACACGAGCAGCGCGACGCACGACTCGATGAAGAAGTAGTAGTTGGCCTCACGAATGCGCGAGCGGCGCGTGCGATCCACGCTGCGAGACTGAAGCAGACGGGCTCTGTTGCAATGAAGGCCGGCTGCGTGGCCCCGACCAGTCGCTCAGCCAGTGAAAGCTGACACATCGTGGATGGTTCTGTTACACGAGATTGCAAACATTAGGGACCAGTAGGTATATTTGAGGTAGCCCATCTGTGTAGGACGAACAGCTGGAAAATGACGCGGTCAAAAATGACAATGACAAAAAATATACGGTGCAAACGTCAGATAAAATCATACTAAAATGGCCAGCTACCCGACAATCGCATGATTTTTAGTTCAAGTAGACTGAGCATACAAGGCACTGACAGCAATCCATAGCGACTAAAAAACATGGCGACCAACGTGCCGTATGGCGCAGAACAATAGACGGACATCTCAGCTGCACAGCTTCATTGTGTCGTCAGCCTCAGATGCATGCCTAGCCAACAGTGCATATCCCATGTTATCGCAAGGCAAACATTCATGTTGGCCTCCCGGCGAGGTTATATCTCGTAAGTGGAACTAACGGCCACTCTATGCTCAAGACAAACACTTCAAGCATACCGATCAGGGCCCTGAAGATTCGGCCTTGAACATAGATTGTGCAAAAGGTATGATTTGGCGCCTTTTGAGGCTTTATGGCCCAACATATCGCTACGAAGAAGCCACTCCCGGCAAGCACGCGCCAGCCAGCACTTGACCTGTGGTCTGTACCGATAGCCAAGCCCAGGGGCTCGAGCGGCCGGGAAGACCGTGGTGTAAAGTTAAGCACAATGTGATGCCCGCGACCCGCAGCGTCACGCCTTTGTGACGCACGTGAGCCCACCCACGGTGTGGACAAGCGGCAGCAAACGACTCGAAGACGTCTGCCCGCGACACGGCGGAAGACGTGGCTGCCCGGATTGGAGCCGGGTCTTTCAGGCGACAGGTCCTGGCAGTCTCCCTGACAGAGCTATCGAGAGGCCGTACAGGTTATGTAAGTGTTCGCAGCGCAGGTCCTGACAGAGTTACCCTGACTAGTGCCGATGGAGGTACAGTTATGTAAGTGTTCGATGTGCAGGTCCTGACAGAGTTACCTTGACTAGCGCCGAGTGGAGGTACAGGTTGTGCGGCATGATGACGGCGCCGATGATGCCGACGGCCTGCAGCAGCGAGCGGCTGTCGCAGCCCGCGCAGCCCGGCACGAACAGGCCGCGCACCACGTCGGCCTGAGGCGGCGCCGCCACCACGTACTGTAACGGACAGGCACGTGTTGTCAGGCAGGCACGCGTTGTCACGCGCACTGAACCAGGCGAGCGTGAAGCGTGTGCTAGAGCAGACAGACATGTTTTGTAATACATAGTGAGCGAGAAGGAGACGCATCACAAGTACTGGAGACAATGGGTGCGCTTCACAAAACATCGCAGCAAACATGCTCGTTTCAAAGGTACTGGAACTGATGGATACTCGTCACACGTTTGAGGGCAGAATGACAGACCAGTGCACTCAAACTGCCACAGACAGACGCGCACCGTACGCAGAGGAAAACACAGACGAGCACGCAAGTTACACGAATTAGATCTAGTCACGTGCATCAGATCAGGCAGCCATGCCAGCTTAAGAGGTGGGCCTTCTAAAAAAATATTATAATACGTTCCCTAAGAAGGGTAGAGCATATTGACGCCAGAAAGTGTCATTTCGTGGCCATATATATTCCTAGCGACCGGCACATCGCCACTTCCCGCTTTGATTTCGGTCTAAGTCAGAACACCAATATAGAGCAGCAGGGAGAGGGAAAGGGAACCGTAAAAGCAAACGCCGTTGAGAGTACCTAAGAGCACCGCACACTTGCCTCTCATAGGGCCCATGCTAATGCGAAAGCCTTGTAGAATTTGTGTCACGTAACAGCAGAACCCTTGCAACAAGAGATGGAGCATCCTATGAATCAAGAGAGTGCGGCCGAACGTTGTACACCTTTAACTAAAAAAGCGTCTTGGTAAGCCCATCCCTGTAATGGAGCAGGCGGCACGCGCCGCACGTGTCAGAGCAGGCGGACGCGTGCCAAGCGTCCGGCACTAAAGCCTCGTAAAATCAGTTACGACAGAGGCACACAACAAACAAAAACATAAAGCTGTGTGCTTTCAGTGTTTCTGGCCTGTTTTTTAGATGTTATAATTTCACAATGCGGAACAAAGCAATGCGGGGACCAGGACCCCTGACGGAGACGCCGGGTCAGGCCCGTGACGGGGCGCTGGCAGACCAGTATTAACAGGCAGACCGGTATTACAACCGGTATAACCGACCGGTATAACAGGCAGACCAGTATTACAACCGGTATAACCGACCGGTAAAACAGGCAGACCGGTATTACAACCGGTATAATCGACCGGTATAGCAGGCAGACCGGTATTACAACCGGTATAACCGACCGGTACAACAGGCAGACCGGTATTACAACCGGTATAACCGACCGGCATAACAGGCAGAACGGTATTACACTGTGGAAAAACACATGCGGTACGTGCGGTGGCCGAGTTCGCGTCGGTTAAAAAGGAACAGGGATCTCGGGGAAGTACATGTGTGGAGCACGCGCGGCCTTGCTTATCTGACCTAGGAATGACCTAGGAATCCTCTCAAGTATAATCTACAGCAACAACTTGGACCAGATTATACAATCTACACAAAAGACATGAATGCATACCTCGTATCGGAGGAAAAACAGAAAAAAACAGGGACAAGGAGGCCACATTTCACCTCACGGTACATGATGAAAGGCGAAGCAGTCGATACGCCGTTGCCACTTGTTCACAGTAAAAAACTTAGGGGCATCTGATGAACTGACAATAGCCATAATAACTTTCCTCTCATGATAGGCGGCAAAAAGTGTCACATCTGGCTGTCAGTGAGCACAACGCAAACGAGAGAGTGCTATCAACCACTTATTGTGATGGATATAAGACGCATGGCTGCTTGTGTCACAGTTAACGACATCCACAGAAGCATTACCAGCAAGGCGATCGATTTCACAAACATAAGCTACCGGCAATACCGCTTGATCGGCGTCTGTGTGTGAACGCACAGCATGAGGTATTACGCAAGCAGCGTGCGGGTTTAGTGCATTTGTTAGCATCCAAACCCTCGGCTGAGCATCCCTTAACAACGCGGCACATCATCTCGTGCATGGCAGTGAAATAGGCGCAACAATTTCGTGGCCTGCGGGTGGTCATTCTTAAGACGGTTTCTCGCGGCGTCGATGTCAACGCACGAATGCGCATTAAACACACCATCAACGAAATCAGCCACCTGGGCCATTCAAACCCTTCCAGCTCGGCACCTAGCCACCTGTTTCGAGGTAACCTTCAACGGCCGTCTAGGCCTCAATACGCAGGTGTGTATATGAACAGTCGGTCACCGATGTACGCATGGGAAGGGTCTCGGGAAAATGCTCAAGCATTTTTTGTATCTACTACTATCTTGTAGATTTCTTGTATGCACGCTTAAAGGAACACTAAAAGTTGCATTGCTGCCCCCTCGACCGTGAGTGTTTCCCCCCACCCCTCCCTCCTCCCACACACACCACAGTCCGGCACGCAGTGCATCCTCCGGGGACCAGGGAGACAGCAATCCAGCGGTCTCGGGAGCAGCCACAGCAGGAGTTCTGCGGCAGGCGCCACTGCCTTCAGCGCCCTCACTCCCCAGGGCCGCCCGCCACCGCCCGAGGGCCGACAAACAACGGCCGGAGGCTGACGGCACCAATTACCTCGTAGCCGAACATGAGGGCCATCACGGTGATCAGGAAGCCGAAGAAGGCTTCGAGCTTTCTCATGCCGTACTTGTCGACCAGCAGAAATGTAAACGTGTCAGCGATTGTTATCAACACTCCACCCCACAATGGAATTCTGAAACGCGGAAGACAGACAGGTTACACGGCTGACATCAGCGCCATTCGTACGGATGCGTTTTGCAATCCACGAGAAGCAATACGCTATTCAAGTCATGCTGCGCAGTTATTCGTATACGTAGAAATCTTGGTCGGGGATATAAACGGGAATGTGCCAACACTGATAAATATCAAGCTGGGCTCTGCTTAGTCATACACGATAGCGGGCAAAGAGTAAACCAACATGCCGACGCGATTAGCTCAACCGACAGGAAGCAGGTGACGAGAACAATAACGCAAATCCGCCTGCCGCACCCAACAGCTTCTAACCGACGGAGAATCGCCGGTGACTTAAGCTCGCCGCACCGCTCCTCCCCCCCCCCCCCCCCCCCTCCACAATCGCCCCGACACAGCTGGCGCGGCGCGTAAATCGGGCGACGGCCCGCGCCGCCGGCGACGGGCTCGCGCGGCCAGCCGAGGTTAGCTTACTTTTTGTCGGAGAGCAGGTAGAGCGCGATGGATGTGCCGATCACCTCCTGCATGTCGGAGCCGACGATGGCGATCTCCACCATGATCCAGAGCAGATGCGCGGCACCGGGTGGTACTGGCGGTAGCACACCTCGGCCAGGTGCATGCCGCTGACGACGCCCAGCCGGGCGGCCAGACGCTGGGTCAGCAGGCCCAGGATCGTGGCCGACAGCAGCATCCACAGCAGCTGTAACACACGCACAGCAGCGTTCACAGCAGCTGTAATACGCACACAGCGGCGTTCACAGCAGCTGTAAAACACACAGCAGCGTTCACAGCAGCTGTAACACACACACAGCAGCGTTCACCAGCTAATACACACACACGGCGTTCACAGCAGCTGTAAAACACACAGAAACGTTCACAGCAGCTGAAGCACCACATCAACGTCCACAGCAGCTATAACACACCGCACAGCAGCGTTCACAACAGCTGTAACACACACACACCACACACACACACACACACACCCACACACACACACACCACACACACACACACACGCACGCACGCACGCACGCACTCACGCCGCACGCACGACGCACGCACGCACGCACGCACGCACGCACACACGCACGCACGCACCACGCACGCACGCACGCACACACACCACACACACACACACACACACACACACCACACACACACACCACACACACGCATGCACGCATGCACGCATGCACGCACAGTAGCGTCCACAGCAGCTGTAAAACACACAGCAGCGTTCACGGCGGCGGTTACACACACACAGCAGCGACTACAACAGCAGATATGCGCAGCAGCGTCCATCACAGCATGTGACACAGAAAAGGGTTGTAACACACACAGCAGCGTCTACAGCAGCTCGAGTGCACAGCAGCTCCCGCAAAGGCAGAAATACTCCGAAGCATTTACAGATACTGAGAAATACAGTCGCTGAGGCATACAGCAACACTCAAGCAGTGGAAAACGCAGATAAGACGGTAGTATTAGCCTGGTTCGATTGCTCGATTGTGCAACAATGCAAACAATAGTAAAAGTGAATTACTTCTGCAATTGTTTCGATAAGGGCATGCTGCCGAAATATCAACCCAAGTATATCTCCATTCTCCGTTTTTTTTTTTCTCTGAGGAATAAGGCTAATACTACTGTCCCTCAATGTGAATAATATTCTTCGCTAATGCACTGCACTGAACAACTCACAGTGGAAAACGCGGCAATAGCGTCTGGCACAGCAATGGCGCACAGAGAAGCTGGAATACAGCAGTATCGACAACAGCTAGGATACGCGAAAGCTTAAATACAAAAAAGCACCCACAGCAGCTGAAGAATACAGCAAATGGCTACCTGCTGTGCCTAAGGTAGCTGAAACATGCACGAGTAACCGATCAGCCAAGTACGAGTAAGTATGACGGCGCTGAATGCACGGCATCACGAGCAACAGCCGGGGTGCACAGTAATAAATAAAGCGACTGAGATATACAGCAAACGTCCACATGTGAGCTACACAACAGTTGAAATCTGCACTACATTTGGCTGATATTCACTACGGCTAAACATGTACAGTAGATGGAATACTAAAACAACATTTACAGCGAGTGAAAAACACAGCGGATGAATGGAGCAAACAGCGTTCAGAAAAGCTGAACTAGACACCGAATGGAATGTATTGCTGCATCCAAAGCCCTGAATACAGCAGCTTCCAGCTGACCTGAAATGGGAGAAGGCACGCACAAAAGCTGACTTACACATCCATAATACGACATACAGCCCAGTGCCCGCAGCAGCTGGGATACGCAAGGTCACGGGCTGTCACAATATCGAGTGGCAGGCGTTGTCAGCAGTTCAGCATTAGGAACAACTAACCACACTAAGTGCGTCATGCCACGCCGAACTGCTCACTACCCACTAGTTTGCTGAGGCACATGCTTGTTACAGCCGAAAATCCCCAGCGGTTCTCTGGGAATTCTAGGGAAACGACGCGCTAATAAAAAAACATTAGCTCTAAATGGCTGCGCGACAACCGCCGGTTTGTTTAGGCACCGTCCAATACTTAACATGCCCTGACAGATACCATGTCTTCACCTGGCACTTATGGACACGGTTCACACTCCACA
>NW_023596461.1:18501140-18542309 GCF_011947565.3 Pollicipes pollicipes | reverse complement strand
TGTACCGCCCACCCACCGGCGCGTATTCTTGGGTTCTGGACATGTCTGACGCAAATGCAGCAAATTCAAAGACAATCTAGCAGAAAACTGCAAAACAAAAGCACATTGCAATTCAGCACAGTTGCCGTTGATGCCAATTGATGCCAATTCACGCCACATATGACGCCGTGTGTCGCAGGTATTCCAGAAGCAGGTGCACCATGGCATCTGAAACACCTGCTTCTCAATTTCAGCCCTCCTCTGTGCTGACACGCCCTGAACTGACGTCGCGGTGTTGTTGGAGCCGGACAGAACAACGCAGCGCAGGTACCTGACCATGTGTTCTCCGTCAGGTCCTGCTGACAGTGGCCTGCATTTTCTGGTCCACCTGCTTGTTCCTCACCGGGTTCGTGAAGGAGTACTGGCAGCTGGCCGCGCTTCGCTTCGGCATCGGGTTCGGGTCAGTGCACCGGCCGACGGCGCCGTCTGTGTTCACAGAACTGGCCGACAGTCAGGCGAGCTCGGTCGTTTGTGGGCGCTCTCAGTGACGCTCGGGGTCACCTTCCACCGTACACGTGCAGGAGACGCGGCAAGCTGTCCCGCCAGTCCGCCTAATCGCAGGAGGGCACGTGAAACGCCAACGAGACGCTGCAGTTATCGTAACTTATCGCGATACGCAGCGGTTTGCAGCGTTGCCGTCAAAAGTTCCGTTTATCTGATGGTGTCGAAGGTATATAATGATCGATCGTCCGTCACTCCAACAACAATAGAAACACGATTTTTGCTGTTGAATTCCCGCCCTCCTTAATTGGTTCTGCTGGCATTGGTCAGGAGACACCGAGTCAGACTGTTCTCAGGTCGGAGTTTTGTCGGCACGTGGCTCGCGCTATACCTTCCCAACATCTTAATGATCCATCGGCATGTGTGTGGGTCGCCTGGTTGGCCCCGCTGTGCCGACCGCATGCACCGAACACGCAGCCGGGAGTATCTCGACAGCTCGGCATCGGCGCCGTGTGCCCCTGAAAGAGGCCCCGTTACGTAAGCGTCGGACGACTGCCGACCGGGGAGGCCATATATGGCCGTTGGGGCGGCTGAGGACGACTGGCGGCTGCCTAACCCCCCACCCCCCTCCCCCTCCCTCTCCCTCCCCATCCGTGTGGCATGGCCCGGTGCGCGCTAACCTGCGCAGGGCGCCCCGCGCTATCCGCCCGTGGGGGATACCGTACACCAGGTGCATCACACGCTCATCGGCGCGCGTACCGTCGTGCACCTTGCGCACGCTATGGTGGTGGGGCGTGAACACAGAGAGTGCAGACTGAGACGGCCATTTTAAAGACCATTCAGTGCAGTTCACAGCCATGCCTTCCAAGGCTTTAAATCCTTTTTGTTTCTGAGCTTGGCACCAGCGAACTTGTATAGACTATTTCGTGCAAGCTATTTCAACGTCAACCAGACGTGCACGACGCCATAGAACATCACGTGTATACCGCCAACCTTAGAATGACCGTATTGTGCCCAAACTCAAGAACAATAATCATCGCATCATTCTTGTCTGGCGCGCGACAGCACGATGTGCAGCGTTACCGGACTTCAGTTGGCCCTCACCCCTGTTTAACTGTGATCATGTGCAACATTTAGAACAACAATCCATGGTAAATTGGTCACAACCTGGCTAAGTGCGCTTTGATGGGGCAAGCAATCACCATTTCAGGGCTATGGGATGAGGGAGAATGGATTACGGTGGGGCCAGTGCTACTGCGCCTGGGCGCCCATCCGCCGAGACTAAGCAGCCAGGGACTAAGCCCAACACTGACCCTCTGCGGGTGCTCGCGGTGCTTAGCGCTCGGAAGGGGGCCCTAACCAGGGGGTCGTTTTGGCCCACTCGTGCTGACGCATGCAGCCTGCCCCGGGGCAAGCGGGGCGAGTCGCGAAGACGCAGTATGAAGTAAAAAAGAGATATAAGAGGACGGATGCTCGAACATGAATCACGTTTTGTGTTACGTGATACAAAAAAATTTGGCAGCGGTACGACTAACGACAGAATAAGACTGGGAATTGAATGAATTAACAAAAAACTAAACTCCGCAAACGGGCACGTGAATGCAAGTAAAATATCAGGTCACAAATATGCAAGAACAACAGGAGAGAAGATAAAAATGCGAACATCTAACGATATTATGATTCAGCAGACACACCACGGCACGCAACGCCACCATCTCAGCATGATGAAGTATTATAAGTGAGTTGGGGCACGTCCTCCGCAGCAACAATTCTGACACGGCCAGTCTGGTACCGACCCTGACGTCAGAAAGACGTTGCATCAACCAGTGACGTATTGAACAGCAGATTCACCAAAATTTGAAATGTTGTTGTTTGGAACAGTTTTAACGCTTGAAAGCAAACCACCGATCACAAGTGAGCCGATCTCAGCATAGCTAATGTTGCCTCAATATCTTCAAATGGTGGAACATCCCCTTTGATTTTGAGCTGCTCTTCCTGACTCGACGGGGCCCGCGGCGAACTGTTATCCCGGTTCCGTGTCGCTGCCCCCGGCGTGCCGCCCTCACGTGCCCCGACACGTGCCCTCACCTGTCGTACGTGCCACCATCACGTGCCTCACGTGTCCCGATATTTGCTGACCGTTCGCAGCGAGGCGGGATGCACTCCGTTCGCCGCATCGCTGCTGGCCGACTACTTCGCCCCAGAGCTGCGTGGCACCGCGCTCGGCGTCTACAACTGGGGCATCTACTTCGGCTACTCCATGGCCTACGCCGTCGGCAACTTCATCACGAACGCCGACATCCTCGGCATGGTAGGCGTGGTCGTAGTCTTCACGTTGCCTGCCGCCGTTCCCCGAACGTTGCTGGGGGACTGGCATGCAGACTGCCATATTGGCAGAAGGCTCTTGTGACGTCACGGTCGTGCGCCCCTTTACTTGTGACGTCATGGTCGTGCGCCCCGTTACTTGTGACGTCACGGTCGTGCGCCCCGTTACTTTTGTTGCTCGATTCCGCCTGTTTGTCCCGAAATGTGGCCACTTGTCCATCCAGTCTTAGGGTTTTGCCAGCTGGGCTTTCGTTCCGCTCCGCGGCTGTATTCGCTGCTCAATCCATTCACGTGGTAAGCTGCCCTTGGAAACTGTGCTATGCGAGACCGAGTCGAGCTACGCTGACTTTCGCATTCATCGGCTGCCGGACACAGCCTGCCTAGGTTATAACAGCACACTGTCTTGGCGTGCATGGCCATCCCGTTACCGCGCGCTCAGCTGGAGGCGGGATGCAGCTGCGCTCATTTTACCCCCAAGGCCCAGAAGGCCATGACATTTAGCGAAGGCAGTTATAAGGAATCGTTCAATCTGATGAGACAGCGTAATGTTGGACGAAGGCATACAGCTTCGAGTTGGTCTCTCAGACACATAGACAACATGAGTCAGAGTAACGACTAATTTCATTGGCGTTGCGTCACGCATGAAGATCAGATTAAGCAACTCAAGATCAGATCGTCAGCAACTAAGCCGCCTTATTTCTAGAATCCTTGCTGTATGGGGTAGTATTGGCGCTCATCACGAACTTATTGTAACAGGGACATCAAAGACATATTGGTTTTCACTTTGAGGAGCATGCTGCCTAGCGTAGATCTTGATACTGACTTTAAACCTAAATATTAAAGCAAGTTTACGGGGTCTTATTCATCTTCACCTTCAGAAGGTAAAGCAAGGTCACTCAACTGATATGAACACCAGTGACCTTTTGCTTCTAAACGGTGTCTAGGTTAAAGCTAGATACTTGCGGAGGTCTGAGTACACTCAGGACACAGATATGGAGTTTGGCATTGTTTGGCCGTACTTAACCAGAAGGTGACAATCTAGTCTTCCCCACGAACCCGAGCTCCCGAAGTGTGAGCTCTGAAGGTGTCAACCGCTCGGCGATTACGCCTCCGCGCGCCATATTCCCCCCCAAGCCCCCCCCGCCCCCCACCCCCCACCCCCACCCCCCCCGATGCGTGTTGATGCGCCTTATGTGCGAGCCGTTTTCATGCCATCTGGCGCTGTGTTGACTTCCAGGGCGACGATGACCGCCCCTACTGGTGGGCGCTCCCTGTTGCTCGTCCTGTCGCGGTGTGACCCCGACCTGCCCGCAGGGCTGGCGATGGTCGTACCTGCTGGCGGGCGCTCCCTGTTGCCCGTCCTGCCGCGGTGTGACCCCGACCTGCCCGCAGGGCTGACGGTGACCGCACCTGCTGGTGGGCGCTCCCTATTGCCCGTCTTGTCGTGGTGTGACCCCGACCTGCCCGCAGGGCTGGCGATGGTCGTACCTGCTGTCGGGAGGTCCCGGTATCTTGCTGGGCGTGCTGATCCTGCTGACGATGAAGGAGCCGTCGCGGACCGGCACCAGCGCCGCCAGCAAGGCGGCCTCGGCACAGCTGACGTCGGTGCAGAAGCTGCTTGTAACGTTGCGCTTCTTCTTCCGACCAATGGTCATCCTGCTCTGCCTGGCTGGAGGCATCAGAAACGCAGGCGCGTGATTCGGGGAAACGGGAGAGCGGTGGTGGTTAGGAGGGGGGGGGGGGGGGGGGACGAAGGCGAAAGACATAAGATATAATTGCACGCAGGCATTTCCGATGTATATTTGCATGTGGTCTAAAACCTTTCATTGTATGTATATTGCCATTGACCCTTTTTAGGTCATTTAGGTCATAGGCTGCTTCTTATCGGGGTGAATCTCGTTTTTGTGTGGCTCATTTTGAGCAAGTTTGATCAAAACAGCCTTCCAACCTACCAAATTGTCTTGAATTCGCGAGCAGAAGGCCACGGGGCCATCTGCTCTTGCTCACTCCACCAGTCGAGTCTGGTAAGAAAATGCCATTTTTCGACGGCTGGTACGATGACACGGCAAGCCGTTCGTCAGGAGGCTGAGCAAGATCAACCCGGTTATTGATCCCTGTGGGGTGCCGTGACTTGCAGATGGGGGAGCCTGGCCATTTGCGCTGTTCATCGGGCCACGCCCACTCAAATAGTTTCTTCATCGTATGTCTTAATGGATTTCAAACCGTCTCAGCTGGATGAGGATGACCTCACGGTCGACCCGGTTCAGAGCTTTGCTCAAATAAGCTGCTGTGGTTGGAGAGATGTAGCCATAATATTGAGCTCCCAATATCCAAGCAACAGCATCGAGCACAGCGTCCTCTGGTAAACGGCTGCGGCGGCGGGCATACTGTTGGATGAACAAGATTGAAATACTGCTGGTAGAAGAGAAGACAGCCGGCTGGTTGCATAGGTTTTGTCTGTCACCTGTGACTGACGGAGGAGCAGAGAGATAAACCGAAAGTTTGACTGGTTCGCCGGATCGTAAATCGGCGCAACAGTGGTCACCTTCCACGACTCTGGGAACCCGCGAGACGCGGTTGAGGCGTTCGCGACTCGCGGCAGGTTAGGTCCGAGCGCAGGGAGACTGCGCTTCGTCGCACTCAAGAGGACGCCGTGGCGGTCGACAACACCCGAGGGATTCACCATCTGGATGATGGAGCCCAGATCCGTCAGAGTCGCTGCCTGCGGCCTGAGCGCGGTCGTGACGGCGATCGATGGCCTGGGGCTATTTGTTCACCGTCATGTATCACCGTTCACCGTCATGGCGTCTCTCAGCTCCGCAGCGATGCTGAAGCCAACGGTGGAGAAGAATCATTTAGGCCTGCCACTCCTGGACCAGAGCTTGACACCAGCGTGGGCTGCGCGGCCACTGAGCATGACACCGAGCTGAGCCCGATGTAAAACCGTTTGACCGGTCCAGACGTCCGTGAGAAAGGGGCTACCATGCCGTTCACGTCGTTGCCGGCCTGCAGTGGTCCCCGTCTGCCAGGAAATCCAGGCAAGAAGTGTTCCTGCCGGCAGTGCTCAGGCTGTTCCGCCTGACGCTGACGCTGGACATGACGCCATGACGCTGGACATGACGCTGAGCTGAGCTTGATGTATAGCCTGTTTGAGCGGTCCAGACGTCCGTGAGTAGGCTAGGTCCAGGTCCAGTAGGTCACGGACCATGCCGTTGACGTCGTTGCTGGCCTGTAGTCGTCCCCGTCTGCCAGGAAATCCAGGAAATTTGCAAGCAAATCCATGAAATCCAGGAAAGTAGTATTTCTGCCGGCAGTGCTCGGGCCGCGAATGGCATGCTCGCCCACGCGTTCTCGAATTCGGCCAACAAGTGCAGGAGCGACAGTAGGTTGGCGACCGCTGATGAACGCTATGGAGAACCTCTGCAATGGTGCTCAGGCCGTCGATGCTGCTGCTGATGTGGTCCAATACACTTGGAGTGGGCGTGAGATGAGTGGGCTCGTGGACGAGCTGGGCGGTATTCAGCCCCGGCAGCGATGACTAATATCGTAGAGCACCGACATACTCCGAGTCGAGCACGCTGATGTTGACGTCGTGCGTCAGTAGCGAGCGCATATCAGCTCGCATATCAGCATATCTCGCAGCAGTTCCTAGAGTTGCTCGAGAGCTTGGTTGATTGAATTGACAGGGTCTGTAGGCTACTCCCAATAACCACTGATCTCCCTCCAGGCTACGAAACAGGCAGAGGGCCTCGATCCGGCGTGTGTTGGTTATCCTCACTTTATGGTACTGTATTTCATCTTGCGGATGACCTAAAGCCGCCTGCATCTTGCTGTCCGTCCCTGTGGAGTGGTTGTCGATCTCGCCGGATGCTAGAGTACCCTTGGAAGAGGATAGCATGTGGCTGGGTGCTGGACGTTAGCCCAGTCTGGGAAACACAAAGAACGTGTGCTTCGTTTTTCCTGAACTCCATACTCTTCTGAAGAAGCATGATGTTCACGAAGTCAAGCCTGGAAACCAGGGACTGGGTGCTGATGTGCCCAGTTTCCGTTTGGGATAGCTTCGGCTCTCTCGCTCGTACCTGTTATTCTTGCGAGTATGCCAGATTGCCAGGCGCGGCAGGGCAGTAAGGTACCGGTGATTATATAGCGACGCTTCAGCTTGCTGTTCAGCCGAGCTGAGATTGCGTTTGACATAAAGAATAGGGCTGCGAGTCCATCGCCAGAAACCCCATTTAAACCCAGTTTTTCAGTTATTGTGTGTTCCTCGTGGCTAGCGCTGGAGAAAGCGCCAAAATGAGGATTCCATTATTGCTCGTCGTGCTGCTGCGGCCTTGTTAATGCTGCGAAGGACCTGTTGATGTTGACTTATGCTCATTTCGAGGAGAAACTTGAATAAGTCAACAACGTTGAGAATAGAGCGTGCCTGACACGCGCGAAATCCGGCTGGTATAACTCCCGCCACCGTGTCCAGTCGGGCAGCCAGCAGCCAGCAGTCAGTCCGTCCGCATGCCTGATCGCGAGATTCGATCGGTTGGAACCCTCCGGCGGTGGACAGGTGACGAGCAAAACATGTGAGCTCACAAAAACCGGCGGGCTGTTCCACACAAAAAAGCATACCATTTACATAGAGGCAGACACTGGATGGCTTTTAACTGTTACAAACGGTGGGAGGTTACGCCGTCAACTGACGTCGGAGCGTAAAAATGAGCTCTTAAGCTGTAGAATGAACTCCGTAAAAAGCACGGCGCATCTGGAAGCCGTTGACGACCGCACGAATCCAAGGTGGAGCAATGTCGGGTGATCCTTGGAGCGGACCATGCGGGCGAATCATGGCCAGCGTTTTGGGGACTCGCGCTGGGCAGACTGCTTGAAGGTGACGTGCGGAACGGCAGAGTTTTTGTCCACAATCCATCGCTTACCACAGCAACATAATAGAACAGCTCGATATTGGACCATCGTTGCGCATGCCTTACCGCTGGGTTCGTGTTCTCATGAGTGCCTGCATACAGTCATACGGATATGTGCAAAATGTCGTCACTTACTCGTCTAGCAAAAGAGAGCGATGCTTCCTTATGTTGCGCAAATATGCATGTGACTGAAGTCTGGACCACAGTGAATAGCTGCGTGAGGGCTCGTTTGGCAGTGTGCCTGACCGGCGATGCCTCGGCTTGCAGCCGGCTACGTCTGGTCGTACAGCACGCAGAACTACTTCGAGGGCATCGGGCAGACGTCCACCCAGATCGGCTCCTACATGTCCTGGATCCCGCTGGTGGCCGGCTCCATCAGTGAGTGGCGAAGCTGGTCTCCCGGTCTCTGTCGCACTGTACCAGATGAAACTCCGCTGCTGTTGGGATGTTGAGGAATTGGACCTCTCCGGGCAGCAGACAAACGGTGCCGTGAAACCCGAGCCGTCTCGTGCGTTGTGGCTGTGTTCCATGCTTTAGGTGCGTAGATGCATTGACTCACTTTTCGGTGATGATCAGTCGATGGGCTGCTGCCGGCGCAAACGCAGCCCATTCTTTGAAGGCCACGCTCGTTGGGTACGGATCCAGAGGCATTGTGAAGTTATGCCGTACGACTCGTTGGGCAAACCGCCAACATAAATAGACCAGGTCTTCAGCAAACTTGATTGATCGCCATGCATAATGCTGTCCTACGACTTGGGTTTCTTCGTGTTGCATGCATGAACACGTCGTGTCAGTGATATACGTGGTTGTGATAACACGTCTGCCGTAGAAGCATTATGCCGTATTCGCTGCTCTATCTGTGACGCGGCACGTACCATACCACGTGTCAGACACGAAGTCCGGCGTTGTTGCCAAGCCCCTCTGCATCTTCTGCTCTGCTCCGGACTTACCAGCCTGCTCCTGGTCAGCTGTGACCTGTGTAATGCGTGCTGTTGGCCGGTGTCCGTGTCTGGCCGTGTCTTGTCCTCAGAACTGATGTTGACCTGTGTTTGCTCTCCGGACTGGTGCTAACCTAGTGTTTCCTCGTCTGACCTCGTCCCGCCCCGGGCGTGGTATCGACCCAGTGTCCTCGCTTCACCGTGTCCGGTCGCCAGGCGTGGTGTTCGGCGGCTTCATCTCGGACCGGGTGGTGAGCAGGCTCGGCCCTCTCGGCCGCATCTGGGTCATCATCATCTCCCAGCTGCTGGCCGCGCCGTTCGTGTTCGGCGTGCTCTTCCTGGAGCCGCCCTGGGCCTACATCAGCCTCATCCCCACCTACATCATCGGTGAGAACTCTCCTGCGGAGGGCTGCACGTGGCGTGCCAACCTCCGGTGGTGAGCGTGCCCAGTGTAGTCTGGTGTGCGTACGCTCGTATCCAGGACAGTCTGGTGTGTGCACGCTCGTATCCAGGGCAGTCTGGTGTGTGCACGCGCGCATCCAGGGCAGTCTGGTGTGCGCACGCTCGTATCCAGGGCAGTCTGGTGTGCGCACGCTCGTATCCAGGGCAGTCTGGTGTGCACACGCTCGTATCCAGGACAGTCTGGTGTGTGCACGCTCGTATCCAGGGCAGTCTGGTGTGTGCACGGTCGCGTTCGCGGCAGTCTGGTGACTGCACATTCACCGTCACAATGCATGGTGGTCACACATTCGCGGTGTGGTTCCATTTCTCATCGGAATTATGATATGTGTGACACCTAGTGGACAATGTGGATCGTGCGTTTCGCGCGCCACCTACCTGGGTGTGTTGTCTGTCCTTGACCTCCGACAAACCCTCGGTGACTCCCCACCATCCTGAACAGCCCAACAGGTGGCAGCGTCATTTGGCAGCTCGCTTGTGATGAACACACGCCAAACACGTGCATAGGGCATCGATCACGTGGTATGGCGAGCAGTGTGGCAAGGTACGATGAGATGAGAGTCGATCACGTGGTATGGTGAGCAGTGTGGTAAGGTATGGTGAGGTGAGCATCGATCACATGGTATGGTGAGCAGTGTGGCAAGGCATTGTATGCAGTCGTGGGGAACGGCGACCCACACGCCAGTAGAATGGTGTCCCGACGCTGCTGAGGACTGTGGTGAGGCGGAAGAGGCAGGCTGCGCGTCCGTGTAGCCGGGCGCCTTTGGCCGGCCGGTCGAAGCTGTAGGAGTTGGCCTGGGCCTGCCCGCTGCAGGCGAGATGTGGGTGCCGATCACGCTGGCCAAGCTGGTGGAGATGGCGCCGGCTGAGGTACGCACGTCCGCCGTCGCCTTCTATTATTTCGTCATCACCAACATCGGCGGCAACATGCCGCTGCTGGTGGACCCGGTCAAGAAGGCCTTCAGCAACGCTGGCTACAACGATGTCGACTCGCTTCGCGGTACGCGATTGGGGTCGGGGCTAGCACATTGGCTCTGTACACTGGGACAGATTTGGCGCGCCGGAGAAGCACACAGACTGTCAGGAGTGGAGGGTGGGGGGGTGGGGGGGGGAGGCGGAGTGGGAGCCTATTCGGGGGACCTGCCAGTTATCTGAAATGTGTTGTCACGCACACAAATCTGTTTGGCATGCGTTGTTGATGCGCAATAGTCATGGTGTTTTGTGTGTTGACATTATGGCCTGGTATACCGGCTTATTGGAGGCTCCGATTCCATATTTGTAGAGAGTTTTGAACTGAAATAGCCACGTTGAAGTTTATTCGGTGAAGTTTACAGCCCAACTGTTTTCAAGATCCTATCCCCTCCTGTGTCTGAGCTAGACGCCCGCGAAGATGGGGGCCGAATATTTCGTGCAGTCCATGCATGAACGCGTCAGTGCAGTGCAGTCATGAAGACAGACAGTCAAGCAGTCAGAATATTTTGTGCAGTCATATCACCCAGTCATGCACAACTTGTGTTGTACAGAGCATTCTATTCCACTTAAAAGCATACCGATGGTTATGCGTGGGCTTATTTAATCATATCTCACGCTTGCTTCAATATCTTCACATGTGGAACATTCCCTTTAACACACACCCGAGTGACCGGCTGGCTGGCGCGCTCGGGAACCCTTCGTTTGGGTGTGGGGGGGAGGAGGTCAGTTTGATCCCTCTGCGATATCAGATTCCAACAGAGCTTGAAACACCAAATTCACAAGCTGTGTTAGCCTGTAAGTGAAATCGTGTGTCAAAATGTATGGTTTCTAGATCATGACCTTCGGTTCAAGTAAAGTCAAACGAAGTCAAACTCCAGGTTGGTGTCAAAGTGTCTACGGAACTTAGATACCTGTTCTAAGTAAAAGTCACTGATGCTCATTTTAAGGTCAGTGACCTCGCTTGACTTTTCGTAGGTTGTGGCGACCAAAATCAGACAACACTGCTTCAAGTTTTGCATTTGCATTTTGCAAAACAAATTCGTTATGCATTGCCGCATATGTAATGGATGTATCACTCGCAGACATCTGTTATCGTATCATTGAACACCAGCCTCAACAGGCTCACCACGTGCCCGTATTACTTGCCGACGCTGGGTGTCTGTTCTGTCTGCAGACACACTGTACCTTTTCTACCCTGGCGAGTACATCTTGGGCGCGTTACTCTATTTGCTGGCGCTGCTGGCGCTGCGCCGGGACCTGGCGCGCGCCCAGCGCGACGGCCCCCTGGTGGAGAAGAAGACAGGCAGCGATACGGTGGGCGAGACAAACGACGCCTACCTGCCGGAGACGCCCACCGATGACCCGTGAGCGGATCTTCGCCGCCCACCGATGACTCGTGAGCAGACTTCCGCCGCCCACCGATGACCCGTGAGCGGACCTCCGCCGCCTACCGATGACTCGCGAGCGGACCTCCGCCGCCCACCGATGACTCGTGAGCGGACCTCCGCCGCCCATCGATGACCCGTGAGCAGACTTCCGCCGCCTACCGATGACCCGTGAGCGGACCTCCGCCGCCTACCGATGACTCGTGAGCGGACTCCGCCGCCCACCGATGACCTGTGAGCAGACCTCCGCCGCCCACCGATGCCCATCAGCGGACCCCCGCCGCCCTATCCCAGTGACAGTGTAACATGTGGAGGCTCGTCGAGATGCTCCGCCCGTGATATTGACGCACGTGTTTCACATGCTTTACCATATACTCAATTGTTGTGTGTGCACAAGCATAGTGGAGTCTGTGATGGTGTGCGATGTTCCCAAGAGCGATTTTAGATGAGGTTAGATGACTGGATAGATGAGGCCTAATGGGACTCTGGTCGCATGTACGTACGCTACCAGATCTGGCATTGTCCTTTGCAAACGTACCGCAATTCGGCTTAGGCCGCGTTCCATAGCATATTAGAAATGTTGCCAGATTGACACGAAATTTCGGCAGGGTACGCATGCGCGCTGACTAGCGTCGGCACGTCTAAAATGGGACGTTGCATTCAAAAACGCAAGGTTTCGACTTCCCCTAGTCGTTTTCAGATGTTTTAGGTTAACAACATCTTCGTAACAACAGCTCAGCCCACCACTGACGCCCGCAATCGAATAAACGCACCGTAATGCGGCAGGCGTTCGCCCGCTCCGCGCGAGTGCCGCAAAGTTCAAGGTTTGAAAATACTTGGTCTCCGCGAGCTCCAAGCCTCTACGTTAACTTAAGGCAACCAGTCATCGTTGAGGTTACAGCAATGCCTCAACTGTGAACAAATCAACTTTGATTCTACATTAAAACTTAAATAGTCAACAAATTAGCGCTGAGTACTCGTAAGATTTTTGAGTTTTTCAAATAATGTCAAGGTCTTCTTCCGAATGCAGTCACGCTAGCATAAAAGATATGGTAACCTGGAACGAATTCTGGCTGGGCAGCCATATCCTGCTTGTGCACAAAATACCAACTGGGGAGCGAGGGGTGGGGCCAAGAGTGTCGCGCGAATTTGCCGAAAACTGAAACCTCTGCCGTGTGCGCAGTGTGCCAGCGTGCGTAGTGTGCCGTGTGCGTAGTGGCCACGCATACTGGCCACAAATGGCCAGTGTGCGTGAAACTTGCAGTGCGATTGCCTGTATACAACAATAAAAACTAAGATTGGTGGCGCAAAAAAGATTTAAAAAAAAAGATTAAAAGGATACCCCAACAGTAGCGCTATCAAATGCACACCGTCGTATTCTCTGCGAATGAAAACAAGTATTTTAAAGGCTGCAGCATTTTCACCAGAGTACTCACGGCCGTCCGGCCATATTCAGAAATGTGTTACCAGAGCGGGGGGGGGGGGGGGCACATGAACAAAACATGCATTTTCGGCCTAAAACGAAGCTACGCTGCCAGCCGAAAATCCTCTCCCTGTGTTATCATGTGCACACGTCGGACCCGCGGCTCACGAGACTAAGTATTTTTTAATTTGCTACCGCAACTATGAAATAGTAATTAAATTGAATTAACTTAAAAATAAAATTTACACGGTGCGGCGCAAAGAACATTTTTTAGTTGCGCCCTCTCCCCTTCCCCCTCCCCCTTGCTTGGAACGCGTAGGAGTCAGCCGTATATCTAGAGCCATCATCATGCATCCAAAACTAGGATACAGAGTGATACATCATACGCTTCGCATGATGCATTAGGATACATGATACACTTCATCCACAGATCGAGGATGAAGCGGCTGACTGGGGCATTGAGGTCCGGTCAGGCACTATGAAAGGCTGTCCCGCCGTACATAGCTGTGTGCCCTTAACCACGGTACCCCAACCCACCCATTTTTTTGGTTAATGATGATATTTAAACGGGGCAAAAGCGCAACCAGATACAGCAATGATACGCCCAATTGGCAGGGTCACACGGAACTGGTGAATTTCATTGGCAAGGGCCCGCTGGATAACAACCCTGGGAGACCCCCCTCGGCCTTAACTAATCCACGCGGGCATCATGCATTCGTCGCTCTCACTCCAAGCATTCACATCCGCTGGCGCCCACGCAACCCCACTCATTCTCGACGCGCACAGGAATGGGATCCCTCCTCCCCCTTTACCCAGCACCTTGGCATTATAATTGGCCCGTCTGCGTGAGTCCTCGTAAAGCTAACTTAAGTTTATTTATCACATTTCAAACGTGCGGTGAAGCCACGTTTAAGCCCTATTTAAAATACGCCATTCAGTTTATCAACTCGGCACCGATGCAATCACTGGGCCGACATCAGGTGTCCGAAGCTGGGCGGCGACTCGTTCCCTTGCCTGACCTCCAGGGTGATGGCTCCCTGTTCGGATGACACTTCCCGCGTTCCGTTCACGGTGGGCAGCCCGTCATTCATTCGGCCACGCCCACCGCTCGCAGCTTTTCGCTGCCGCACACGCGCCTTAGGCAGTATCTCATCCAGCACAGGTGCGTCACCTACGGCGCTTCTGCGCCCTCCCTCCTGCCGTAGCGAGCGTTGAGAGGCACCGTCCCACGGTGCGTCCCTCAGAGACCTGGAGGTAGACAGCGCACGCAATGGGACGGTGGGGCCCCTCGGGATAGGACGAGCGCTCGGCGTGACCTACGTTCACGCTCTACAGTTCCCCCGGCCTTTGCGCTCTGGAGACTCGGCCTGACTGGCCTGTCTAGCGACCCGGTCCCTTGTCTCCCTTCCTATAAGCGTCGATGGCGGGATCTTTATCCGTCATCTTCCAAGGCAGGGTACACCAACGGGTGGATTCAGCTACCGCTGTGCATGATCCGGCATTCCGGGCGGTCCCCACTGGGCCTTGGTCATGTCATGACTTCTGCCTCCTCATGCCGTCACGCCTGAGGTCAAGTGAGAGTAAAAAAGTCGACCATCTCTTAATCCAAAAAAGAGCGAAACCGTGCATTTGAGTTGCGCTACCCACAAACGGACATCTCCGTAAGAACAGGGCTGCGGTCGTCTGACTCCTCGATCCTGACCACAGCCGAACCACGCTGCTCGTGCGGGTCCCACGCCTACCAACTTTGGTTATGATCCCCGAGCGGCTCGACCTTCGGGAAATGGGCGGCACGTTGCCTACCGGACGAAAGTCTGGCAGTCTGGTGGGAGTTGAGCCTGTCGATTCCAAGGCAATTACTTCGCGTAGGCTCTCGTTCTGCCAGCCGTTGATACCAGCCGGGTCACATTAAGAGAGAGTTACGACATCACGCGCCTTGAGGCATGCCGCGCAGAAATTTGCCAGCGTTCACCCCCTTTCGTGCAAGTTCTGAGCGATCGGTCGACCGACGGAGATCTGTGAGCATTGATATGGTTGGTTCCGCCCTGGAGCCGAACACCAGGCCATCCACCTACTGAAACATGTAATCTGTGTACTCCCTGTCGCGTCACCAACGGGCTAACGATAATCGCACATCTGTCACACCACGTATACGGTGTAAATCGCGCCGCGGCCACGCCCTGGTCCGCCGTCGGGACGGCGGGCTAGATACAGGAGGGCTGCCGGGCAGGCACTGACGACCCAGCTGGCACTCTCTTGGATTCGAATCCAACGCGCTCGGCGTATAGCAGGACCCTGCAACTTGCCAGCGGGTCGCGAGCGCTGTACTGCCTCGTCCGTCCACATCGTAACGTGCCGTCCTTTGCCGGCGGGTCACAGGCACCCGCGTCGCCGTTGCGCACCGTCGGGTGCTGCCCTCTGCCGCGATCGCCGATGTCGACTGGTAGATGGCGCCTGTGTCTCCTTCCGAGCGCTACTCCGGCCGGCGCCTTGCGAGTGATCTCGGCTGGTTTCGCAGAGTGACGGGCGGTCTCCCGAGACGTAGCGGGCTCAGCGCAACTCGCCGCAATCCCTCGGCACCCACGGCAACAGGCGATCTCCTTCCGACCTCTAGCCAACGGCGCGGAGATCCCGCCCGCTTCGAAAAGTTCGATGGCAGTCTCCTCCGCGCCAAGCCTCCGGTGTCCGTGGAGGATCCCTCCCTGTCGAGAGCGCCCTCTGCCAACCGAGCGTGGACACCGTGCACCGATCATTCAGTAATCGAGAAGGGTCTAGGGAAATGGAGGGGAAAAAATAGAGGACAGGGAATGCACCCGCTTGTTAAAGGAATCCGTGCAGCGCATGCGCTGGACGGAGCTAGACCGCACTGAATTAAACGGGGCGAGCAGCTAAAAAACAACAACATCAAAATGAAATGTGCATGGATACCTTGATAAACCAGTCGGTCTATCGGGACGAGCGAGTGATGAAGGAAAGAAGAGGGACAACACACGCATGACAAAGTCCATGCAGGCGCGCTGGACGGAGCCTGGCAAGAGTTCAGCGTCCCACAACGGATCGAAGGAAGAGAAGGAAAGCGAACGACCAACTAAACGGAAATCGAGCCTCAACTTGGGTGGACGTCCCACAAGACAAACCAGCCCGTCGACCTACGCAAAGCGATTAATAATTAATGGGAGGAAGGCAGCGCGATTGTGCAGAGACCGTGCATGCGCGCTGGGCGGGCTTCGGCGAGAGATCGGCGTCTCCAAAAAAAAAACAACAAACAAACGAACACAAAACAACAAAGGGGAGAGGAAAAGCGGACGCTCAGCTGACGGAAAAGCAGACTGAACGTTCATGGACGTCTAATGAGACCATCCAGTCCATCAACCCAGGCAAAGCGATCAATAACGAATGGCGGGAAGGCAGCGAGGTCGTGAGGGAGGCCGAGCATGCGCGCTGGACGGGCTCCGTGAGGGTCCGGCTACCTCGCGCTGTGGGAAAAATTAAGGAAACACGAAAGAACGAACCGTCCAACTAGCCAACAGACTACCGCCATAGCCACAGTAGACCTCCAGGGACATGCCGGCGCGGCCCGTACGCCGCGCCTGGCCGCCACGCGGGACCGGCGGGGGCCCTAACGAGCGGATACACCTCCACATGACCACCTCCTCAAAATAGCTCCGGCGCGGGTTAAAGAGCGAGCTGTTGCACCTAAGTGTCCACGGCCCCGGACACAACCTGGCAAAATGTAACAAGCACCGTTTTAAACAAGCACGCACATCTGTTCTTATCTGCTTAAACACACACACAGACACACACACACGCACACACACACACACACACACACACACACACACACACACACACACACACACTGTTCGAGTCTGTCTCCGCGAAGGTGCACGCGAGTCGGCGGTGGTTGACGAGGCTGAAAAAGCTCCGGAGGTCAGTGAGCAATTTTGGTGCCGGGACCGCCGCTATGGCGTTCGTCAGGGCCGGGTCGGGCACGTAGCCGTCTCGGGACACGATGAAGCCGGCGAATTTGACGCTGGTGTTCATGTGCTGCGTCTTGGAGGGGTTCAGGGAGACCCCGCGGACACGGCACCTCGTCAAAAACTTCCGGACTCGGGCGAAGTGTTCTTCTTGCGTCTTGCTGCAGATGATGACGTCGTCCACGACACGTTGGATGCCGTTCACGTCCCCGAAGCACTTGTCCATGCGCCGATTGTGATGCTCGCTAATTGACGAGACGCTATAGGGGACGTGCAGATAGCGGTAGCGCCCGAATGGTGTAATGAACGTCGTCAGGTTTCGGCTGTCTTCGTCCAGAGGGCACTGGTGGTATCCTTTGGTGGCGTCGAACACGCTAAACCATTTAGCGTCCGACGCTGTGATAGATGCGACACACTCAGCGGGCGTGTTAGCTCCTGCCTCACGGACCTATTCAGCTTTGAAAGGTCTACGCACAGCCGAATGCCCATGCCGTCCTTCTAAGGGGCCACTACGATGGGCGCGCACCACTCAGTTGGCTCCGTGATGAGCTCGATGATGCCGTCACGCTCGAGTTTTTCGAGCTCGTGGCGCAGGGGCTCTCTCAGAGCTATCGGCACCCTGCGTGGCGAGCGCACGGTGAAGGGGGTGGCGTCTTCTCGCAGACGGATTTGGTATTCTTCTCCCGGTATGGTTCGTACCTTGCCGTCCAACACATCGGAAAACTCGTGGAGTATCGCTGCATTCTCGGTTACGTCGGAAGAGATGTGACCGTGAGGCAGCTCTGAGGCGCTTGGGGGCGCTGCGTGCTGCCCAGGGGCCTGTAAAGGGCGGCCCCGATCGGGCGGTGTGGTCCGCTGAGGACGGGCGGGCCGGCCCGTCTCCGCCGTCTCCGTCGTCGGAGGTCGGCCGTCCGACGGTCCCTCCCCCTGCCGGGCGCTCGCGGTGTCCCGTCTCGTCTCCGGTTTCGGCACGGGAGGGCTGGCTGCGGCGCGGCGCGCGCGTCTCAGCCGCAGCTGGGTTGGGCGGCGGCGGCTGACAAGCGGCAGCGCCGGGCGGTCCGGCACCCCGCCTGACTGCATTTATCTGCCGTGGGTAAACGGCCGGTACAATATGAAGACGGACGGTAGCGCGTCACGAGAGGAGTCGTGGTACTCCTGGGATGATATGCACCGTGTCAGACACCGTTACGTCATCCAGGATGATTCGGACGGGCAGACTCCCGCGCGAGCGCGTCACGTGTCCGTCCGCAGCGCGGTGATGGGTCGACGGCGGCTGAAGATTATCGTTCATCTCGTCAATGAGTTCGGCAAAGTCTAACCCAGCGACTGACACGTCGTCTCCGGTGTCCGGAGGCGCCGTCATCCTGGCCGTCTTACGACCTGACACGAACACGCTGACAGTCGGTGCGGATCCCGTTGATGCGGTCGCGAGCGTAACCGCAGAGGCAGATGTCTCATGTGACTGGCGCGCGCTGCGGCACATCCTGGAGATGTGACCCGTTCTGCCCCAGTTGTAGCACGCCCGACCCGCAGCCACGCAGCAGTCAGATCGTGCATGACGGGTGCCGCAGTTTCTGCAGACCGGGCGCGCGGAGTCCATTTCTCGCTCGGGGGCGCCCCCACCCGACGCTCGGCGGGGAGGGGTGGGGCTCTGCGATTGGAAGTTGACACCGTGCGGAGTCTTGGGGTCCGAAGGGCGGCCGGCGCGCCGGTCGACCGGGCGAGGTGCGGCACGCTGACACGGCGTCGGCCTCGCCGCCTATGATCTCCGTGACGTCACGCGCCGCAGCCTCCTCGGAGCGGCAGATCTGGATCGCCTGCTGCAATGACAGGAGTGGGACGGCACAGTCGCCGGGTCGCGCAGGCCCACGACTATACGGTCCCTGATCAGGCTGTCACGACAGACATCGCAAAATCCGCACTCACGGCTGAGGTCACGGAGGCGGGTGAAGAGGCCATTAAATGACTCGTCCCCCTGCTGGGTGCACATATTAAATGTGCGCCTCTGAATGACCTCAATGACCTGGCCGCTAGCGTAGCCGTCCAGGTGCGAGAGGACGACGGAGAGGTCCGATCGCTGGGAAGCAGGGATGTCGAAGCTGGCCGAGACAATCAGGATCTCGTCCGAGAGGCACGACCGGAGAATCGCCAGCTGCAGGGCTGGCGGCCTGCTACTCAAGTCCGACAACATCGCGTGGTCATCCCATCTCTGTCGCCATCTGCTGTACGTCGCTCGCGGTCACTGGTCAGATCCAATCGTTCCGGTTTGGCGTCTTTTGTCATCGAGTCTGGCACGAGTCGCGTTCGCCGGGGCACGGCACTAGTCACAGGGTCGTCCATGTCGTCCGGCAGGGGAACGGAGGCGGGATCGATTCCCACTGATCCTGTCGGCTGTGCCATATTCGAGTCTGTCTCCGGGAGGGTGTACACGAGTCGGCGGTCGGAACCAAGGCCGTCGGAACTAGACTGTATTTCCGTCCTCCGCGAGACGCTCTGCCATCTACCGTTCGGTCTAGATACTACTACTCGCGCGCTATACTCGGTACTCGCGCGCGCGCGCGTGCGCGCGCACATACACACACACACACACACACACACACACACACACAACACACACACACTTCCGTACCTAAAGCGACTCTGATTATAACCCTCCCTGCACTGCCTATTTTGAAGGGGATTCATTGGTGATAGCGAGAGGGGATCGGGTGTCCTCCTTCAGGCAACTGCCGACGTACTCCTGCAATTTTTTTCTTCAAAAACACTTTCAAAACCGTTTTTCGTGCCACAAGCTCTGAAAAGAACATGATGTTTCGTATTCCAGTTACAGAAAGCAAACAAGCATCTTGAATGCAGATCTTACGCACGTGCCCCAGGGGTCAATGAAGTTCAAAATTGTTGTCCCTGGGCTGTTGAAACGCCAGCAATTTTGCTTACACATATGACAATGCAAAGTACACCAATGAACGCACTGTGGTCGTTTATTGGAGGGAAGCTAGCCAGGATTGTGTGAGCCAGTTGCGCGAGTCTTATTCCTGGCATTTACTTCTGCTATTTGTTTCCCTAAAGGCATGTTGACGAAATATCAACACACATATATGTATATATATATATATATGTATATATATATATATATATATATATATATATATATATATATGTATCTCTCTCTCTCTCTCTCTCTCTCTCTCTCTCTCTCTCTCTCTCTCTCTCTCTCTCTCTCTCTCTCTCTCTCTCTCTCTCTCTCTCTCTCTCTCTCTCTCTCTCTCTCTCTCTCTCCTCTCTCTCTGAAAATTCATGCTTTTGGGTGCTGGCACACCAGATACAAACTTCTTAGAGTCTAATTCCAACAGGAAGCTGACCATCCAACGCGGAGAGTCAACTTACCGGAAGCAAACAAGTATGGGATATGTAGATTATGACCATTGTGTACCAGGGCTCGACACAAAACAACACTGACCATTTCTGGCTGCTGAGACGCTGAAAATCCACCTTTACTAACCCTGACCACGTTTGATAGTACACCAGTTTACGATGAGTCCATTTACAAAGATCACCCCGTTTACCGCAGCCAAGTGAACAAGAAATGCGCAGAGTTCGTGTGTCGTTACCCAGTGATCACTGCGTGTACTTTATTATTATCAGCTGTTCAAGCAATAATAATGCACGTAAATTCAACTGACATAAAGCGCATTCTACTACACGCGACTAATTAATATGTTGAAGCAAAACAGGCATGGAACATGTGGCTCGTGAGCGTTTTGACTCACGGGTCATCAACGTCCAAAATGATAATTAAGTTGCTGCTGACGCGCTGAAATAACGGCTGTACGTACTCAGATCAATATACAAATTGCACGCAATGACGAGTCATAATTGATACCGTAGACAATCAAGTGTTCGGCGTGTGAGTCATGAACGTCATATGTCATGGCTCATGGGTTAAAAAATACAAAATTGTTCAGAAGTTGATAAAGGCGGTTTTCTAGCGAGTCAGCAGTGAAAACTGGACTGCTTGGTGCAAAGGAGGGGAGCCGTGGTGCTCAATGCTGAGCCCATCAGCCCCAGCACTCGGTGAATTCCATCTGCATTGATCAAGCAGCCACACAGTGACCACAAAAATTCTGTTCAATCTCCAGCGCCTGGCTGCAATACTTTAAGCACATCTGGTGATGTCATCCATCAGGTCCGCAGCAAGACGGGTGCACTGGGTGCCCGCGCATACCCTAGGATCGGGGGTGCCCGCCCCCCTTTCGGCCGCGCTCCTTGCCTTATTCCGCACAACCCCTGCACCTTCTATACCAAACACATTTATGGTCTTGAATGTATCTGGGCTCTTACATGTTGATGGTGACGTTAAATGCTTGATTGCCAAATTAAACATTGCATGGCCCAGTGGCCCACCCAAAAGGACCATCAACTGTGCTTACCGTCAACCGTCAGCCGTGCTTACAAGAGTTCCTCTGATCGTCACTGCGATCTACTTACCCACGTCTTTCCATTGACAACAAACAGGCCAGTTCTGTTGGAGCTCAAGGTTATTTCTTCACCATATTTAAGGGATGCGATGAGAAATTTTGATGGTCAAAGTTGTCGCTTCGATGGATCTTGGATTGGATTCATTTTGTGTCACGTAGCGTTGGGTCACCAAGTCGCTTAGTGGAAATTTACGTCGTAAAAGTTTACGTCGAAGCTAGACCGTGTTCTCCGACGAGTACCAGTTTAAAAGCCGACATTTCATGCATTTAACACGTGTATGCACTGAGTAATACGCCACCAAAGACATCTTTGCCGTGCGACCTTCCAAAATGCCTGAGGCTCAAACCCGTAGACCGTTCATCTGCATGTGTTGAAATTTTACGAAATGGATAGTTCGCTTGCGATCGCCTGTTGTACACATTGTCGTTCAAACATGAGGGATGCGGTGCTATTGACTGGTCGATCTCATAAGCACGCCGCATGACATTTACCTTGGAGTGAGCCAATGGACATTCAGTCCAGACGGGTAGCTCATGAGCTAATGAGTTGTAAAGTGGCGAGGGCTTACGAGTGTGGAGCTACCACCCCTGCCTGCTCCAGTACAGCACCGTGAGCGTCAAACCGACAGATGGTCACAAGCGCTGATTTGCGACTCGAGTCAAAACATTCCAGTCGCTGGTTTATTGCTCCCTCAGGTGAAAGGAGGTCACTGCCATCGAGCCTCAGCCGGGACGCCTGCCGAACCTGTGCGGTTTAAGACCCGCAGGGCTGCATTGCATTCAAATTTTACATGGTATGCGCAAAGTAACTGATTGTGTATTCGGACCAAAGACACGTACACGTCTATCACATGTTATACAATCAATCGGCACCAGATGTATTTCTCCCCAGAGTAACGTAAACGCACATAAAACCTTGAGCCTTAACCAGCACATTTCCTGCACCTGTACGGTTTGAGAAACACAACAAAACCTTGGCCCGCGGGGCAATATTATTTTCAAGTCTTAAATGGGATGTCGAAAGTAACTGATTGCGTATTCGGACCAACTATGCACACGCATCTATCACATGTTATATAATCTGTCTGCACCAGTTGTATTTCTTCCCCAGAGTCACGTAAATGCGACTAAAACAGTAAGCACGTCCTTATCAAAACCAACATTACAATGGGAGCTTGACGTGACGTACAACACTTCATTGTAACACTCTGTCATACGTTGATCCCCAAGGCACCAATTTATCAGACACGACGGTCAGATCACGAGCGCGGAGGTGACCGAGCTGCCATGGACATCCACACAGCCACGCTGATCACGCTCACCTCAGGGAGCAAAGACAGCAGCCGATCGCATTGGGCCAGCAATTTCGCCTTCGCTTACCACGGCTGAATGTGACAGCATGCCGCGAGAGCGTCCATGCGTTCTGCGCACTGCGCCAGCGCAGACATGCTTCACGCGGAATAAGGGGGTGTCGAGACCCGCCCCGGTGCGAAGTCGGCCGACCGCCCAGTCCGGACGCGGCCGGCCGTCACAGCCGTCTCTCGGTGGGCGGGGCGGCGCCGGCGCCCTCACCGACGCCGCCCGCGCCGTCACAATTGCACGAGCCGGCCGCTTCTGGCGGCGCTCACTGCTGCAGATCTGTTGACGAGGACTAGCTGGGAACGCCGAGCGTCGGGGCGCCGGCGGCCGCGGCGACGGCGGCCGGCCCCGGCGGTCGGCGGAGGTCTAACGACCGGACGTGCCGGGTCTGCCGGGCCCCTGCCGACCGGCTCGGCCCCGTCTCGGTACCGACGCCGGCCACGTCGGCAGCCAGCGGGCGCGGTTGTCGGCTACTGCGCGTCAGGCCAGCTGCTGGCTCCGGGCGCGCTCGCCGCCGCCGGCTCATCTACCTCTGGGTCGTCCCAGTCGTGTCGTTTGGACGAGTCGTTATACACGACCAGTGTCTGCGAGAGAGGACGAGCGTTTTGTTGGGGAACGGGGAGTGTGCCTCGAGCCGCGGGACGTGATAATCTCCGAGGCTACGAGTGGGGACTGGAAACTATCTGTAGCAACGAGGGCGGGTGAAGGCTGCCCATGCAAAGAGCCGTGCGCGCTAGCAACAGGTCGGCGCACTTAACACTGACGGGACACCTGCACTAGCGGCGGCGAACACTCCTTGCGCCCTGCACGTCAAAACACGCGCACTCATATCATCCACGGTCACAGACGCGCACATAATTTGAATCGCTGCCATGCTCTCCCATCATTATGCATGCCGGTTAAACACGCATCACCACAACCGAAGCGGCCAAAACCGCGAAACAACGCCAGCCAGTTAAGCCCAAACCGCGAAGCACCCACGCCATCGGACAGTCACCGCAGCAGCGGCAGCGAGCAGGCGGTATCGTGCAGTACCCGCGCCCGAGCCCCAGTTGCGAAATCAGCAGCAATGCAGGCGACGTGGAGCACTCACGCAGCGCTAGCCACGGCGTCCGCTACGGGCCGTCAGCTCTAGCTGCTGGCAATCTCTTCGTACCCGAGCCAGCCCCTGCTCACAGCCTGTTACAAGCGAGCACGACAGGCACAGCCCAGTCACTGGCGGGCTCGAGGTACTCACGCGTCCACGAGCCGAGTCACAAAGGACAGTACGAGTCGAAACAACACTGACAGGGTTACGATGATCGCATTTGGCGCGGTCCTTGTCGTCGATTATTAGAAGCTGACAACGTGCGTTGACCACCAGGCGTGCAACCGCGATTTCTTAAACGGCGGGGGCCCAGTGCGGTGGTCGTCCCTTAACTCACCCTGACGTTTAAACTATGCTTCTTTTGCACGACGAATTTGCATATAAAGCACATTGGCCGAATCAAGAAGTGACAGTGGATAAACGTAGTGGTAATTGTACGGTAGATAATGCATCTAATCCCACTTGAAACACACCGCTATGGGAACTTACAATCAGGACGGTAAAATACTTAATAAGTTTAGATATGTGCTGCAGATGCATTCAGTGCCAATTCCGCCAGCACTTGTATGTTTTTAAATAAGTGCCAGGTTATTTCACGTGAGTGTCCTGGGGATCAGATATTGGTTATGTGCCGATTGAGGCTGCCACTACATTTGTACAAGTTTAGTAGCTTTTCCAGGTGGTCCTCAGGGTTTCAAAGCGAATTTTCTCATCATTTATTATAATGCTCTTACGTTCCGATCAACAGCCCAAAGACTAACTAAATTAGAGGACGGGTCACTGGATACCTGGACTTCTACTGGATTCCTGACCAAATACAGGAAATGTGCTAACAGGCTCGTAGGAGTGCAGTCATGATAAAGTCGTCGTGAGTCGCTCGCCGAGGTCGGCACGCGCTCCGAGTGCCGCAGCCTCTCAGGACGGCTCGAGTAGTGATTGAGGGCGAGGTCGAAGCTACCTGAGCCAGGTCAGGCTATGTTGATCAAGGGCGAAGTAGGCGCCACCTGAGTCAGATCAGGTCATAGGCGATCTGCGATGATGACGCCCGTGATCTCTGCACTGGCTACACGCTGTCATCGCGTACAACACAGACTGCCTGCCAGCTGCGTGGCATGGGACAGTGCCACGGGACATATTCTCAGAAGACCAGCCTCGTGAGACCAGCCTCGTGACGGGACACTGGGAGTACATTCACCGACACGGCACGGTCCATAATCCCATCAGCTGTCCGCTAGGCCCCACAGAGCTTGTCTGGTGTACACTCACGTAGCCACGGAAACCTGTCTCCGATTACTAAACGTACCAAAACGACAAAGCGACTGCTACGCCCCACTGAAAAGCGTACTACTCGCTGCATGGTGACATGAAAAGCGGTGAAAGCAGGGAACGGGCCAAACGCATAGCTCCAGAGTACAATAAGCAGGATACAATGGAATGCACACCAGCAGGAATAATGAGGTTTTATTGTCATTAGACTAAAAACAAGTTAACGGGTATCAAAATTGTTTCCCCGGTAACTACGTCATCCCATGCCATTAAAAACCCCTCCAAAAACCAACATGATACAGGTAATAGAACATCGTAGAGATCGTAAAATAATTGCAGACGGACCCAACACTGTGGTTACGAATGATTTCGAGAAGCGGTCGTAAAACAGGTTCAACGAAACACACAAATGGACACCTGGTGCAGTGAGAATTGAATTTCGTGAGAAAGAGATATGAGAAACACATGCAGGTTCGATTCGTTGAAATATTGACAACATGCAGCCATCCGCTAATCTCATACGATTAGCGGATGGCTGTCGGAGTTTTAGCTGGTGGTAAAGGAGGTTTAGCTGGTGTACCAGGTAAAACTCCTTGACGGGTTAGCTGGCATTGGGCGCCCTGCCACGAGCCCCTCTGAAGACCGGTCTCCCCATCAGTCGGGTCTCGCCAGCTACCTGAAGACGGCGCCGCTTTGTCCACCTGCTCACCCTGATGCGGTCGAAGCCCGGGCCGCCAAACACGCCGTACAGCAGCGCCGTGAGGTAGCCGATGAAGCCGATGTAGAACAAGCCGTATAGCGCCAGCAGCAGGTCCACCCACCACACGGCCGGCAGCGTGCTCTTCACGTAGTCGACCACGAAGTAGACGTTGATGCCGACCACCACCACCGACAGGATGCTAGCCAGCACCTTCATGACCCTGTCGGCGTGGCACGCGGGTCAGGGCAGGCGAGGGACGCCTCCTGTCAGTGCGTGGGCGTCGTCAGCGCCGCCGTTCAGCGGCAAACGCGCAGCTTCGAGTCTCGTGGACCGAGCCTGGCACGGCGAAGAGCGGCCCCACTGCTGCTGGTATACTTATCTATAAGCGAAGAGCGTGGAATGCTTCAGTTTCACTGAGCAAATACGCAGCAGTAACAAAGAAGGCCGGCTGCCATGGACACAGGCAAGCGAAGACCACACGTGTCGCTTTTTACAGTCATGGCGAAGTGTTGGCTCGGGATTAACTTAACAAGTGAAATGCCGCAAAAAAGCGAAAAACAAGTTCAGAAAAGCTACTTCAACGTTATCAATGGATAATACCGCGTAATGTGGACAAGCCACGATGTGAACGATAAAACAATGAGAATTGGTAGGTGACAAGCAGTTTCACAGGTAAATCCACACAAACCACAAGGGCAGGCCACACGTTGGACGGTAAGACCATGGGAATTGGCCGCGACATGCAATTTCATAGGTAAATCCCGATATCATACGCTGGCGAGCAGGAATGCGGAGGAACCTAGAATATTTGCCGACGCATCCTGATGTTTGCCGTTAGATTGTCTAGCTACACGTATGGCGCGTGCCCTGCCCCAGCACCGTAGCCTAGCCGCGCGGATTGCCCACTAGCAGCAAAAATGAAATGGAAAGCCTAGCGCGCACCTGAAATGCTCATGACAGCGGCGTGGTGCTGAGCTGGGGAGCGGTGATCGGCGAGCATTCATGGTCCAGACAGCGCGAAACAGACGACACGAATCAGATGACACCGCGTGGCCGACGGATGTTAATCACTGGACTCTCACTCGCCATCACTTCGCATGCACCGAGCTATGCTCATGGTAATTTCAGCACTGGCACTCCTTTGGAGACAGCAATACAGTGTGGAAATAAAAACGCACACCAGTTTTAAATCATCGGTACGTACGTCGCATCGGCAAACATTCCGCAGGATCACGATGCAAGTCTGCAGGTGGGGACGCCCAGACCCATCCGCGTTCCCGCGTTGGGTGGCGCTCCAACTCACGGGCCGTTCCGGAACTCCCCCATGACCTGCTCCGAGCTGGTGAAGGTCAGCGTGGGCAGCAGGGCGAACGGCAGCTGCAGGCTCATCAGCGCGTTCAGCAGGTCGTTCATGCCCGTCAGGTCCGTGATGTCCTGTCGGAGCGACGACACATGGTGAAAATAAGGGACCTCCAACATGCCAATAGGTACTAGGTGAACGACAACTTGCAGTCACTTAAGTATATTAGGGCAATATTCAACGTTTCAAGGCAGTGACTGGCTTGTCTTGCCATTTGGACTGTCTTGAAGCATCGAGCACTCTCATGATAGATTCTTTTGATTGCTTGGTGCTGGCGTTTCGCTGGTGTCTCCTGGTATGCTGAAGGCCAACAATTTTCACCATAATAGTTTATTACGTCAGTGATATCCTCCAAACAGGAGAAAATAAGACCAATCAGCGACAATGCTTGCATACATACGATTATTCAGGGGTTTGTTTATAGCTGTGCATTAGTTAGAAAGCTGCATAACACTGTTTGAAAAGGTTAAAAACATTGGGCCACATTGCCACATTCATTTGGTGGCACCAAAGGCTCATCCAAAGATTTCGATTGGCGCTCGTTGCTTATTCTGTGCGCGCTCAATACGAATACATAGAAAAGACAACACTACACACAAAATCAATATCTAGCCACTATGTGGCGACAATTTGCCATCCATTGCTCAGCAAAGTCTTAGTGTTATTATGCAACGCACGCGTACGACAGCATCGAGTGGAGCGCCGGGTTTAGCGAAAGCAAAACACCATTCTTACGCCTCTGGAAAGCTTGGTTTTTCGTACCTTGTAGACAGCTATGAAAAATGTTGGAAGAATGGCGATGGTACGGGTGACCAGGACTCGCTTCCACTTCGGCCACGTCAGGTTCAGGAAGCCCTGCCAGGCAAGCCCGGAGTCACCTCCAGCGACTTCTAAAGGAATCCATGCACTACGATCTGTTTATTCTCCACACGTAAGTCGAATACCACCTACCACTCGACATCACGCCCTCCCCATCAGCCTGCGCAGGCGGTCGTCACGTGACAGCTGCTCAGTCACCCTTCCATTGTGAACGTGCTGAGCAAGCATGACCGGCCGGACGCCACGTGCCCGCGGTGAACGGCGAGCGCCCGTGCCAGCAGGTGCCTGCCTCTGTCGGCGCGCCGGGGAGGGGCAAGTGGGGGGAGGGGGGGGGGGGGGGGCGCCGCGCAGATTACGCCGTTGTCCAGCACATGACGCCGACACAGCGGCGGCCAGCGGTCTCCCACCGGCGCCGTCCTCGCCGCGCTCTGGGCCCGCCCAGGGGCATGATGCCGGCAGAACATTCACAGCCGAATATGCGCATGGTAGCCGACCAATTAGAGCATTATGCGAGAAGGCCGAGAGAGTGTGAATTTACCTGATATTTTAGCCACTAAGCGTTGTGAAATGGGACTCTGGGACACTGCAATGAAATCAGCGTCATCTTCGTAGCAAACCGTGACAAGTAAAGCACTTGAGAAGTTGTGGCAAGACGGGAAAGTTCGATAAAAAGCTCGACAGATTTTAAAAGAAAATACACCTATGGAAAGACATGGTGTTCGGCTTTTTGGTTGTGTCTCATGTTTGCTTTACATTCCAACCGCTTTGACGGAACACTGCGCAACAAGATCACCGCGTAACTCTGTGAAAGGCGTCTGTAATAGACCTGGCATAGATGCATGGTGCCATGATCGTAATGCGACCCAAACGTACCTCCATAACAATTATCTATAATACGAACATTATGCATGTACATGGCGCACGTCTATACTGCGCGCAACACATAAATCCACGCCAAAATGTCGTTCATGCGATGCGCCCCTTGCGTTTATACTTCCATGGCGGCCTGTCTTAGTAAATCCCCGGTGCACCCCCACTACGTACTGAGCTCAACACAACTGTCTGAAATACAACCTCATCATCTTCATTACGAACCGTCTGCAGTGGAACCGCTGCGAACATCCCAACTGCCTTACTGGTGCCACGGCCCCTGTATATGTCTACGGCGATATCTCCGCAAACGACTTCAGAGAGCTGCCTGTATCGCGTCCCCCTTAATGATCACGAGAGCAGCCCAAAGTTGGGTGAAGATAGCGGACTACGCATCTACGCATCCTGTGTTTATCCAACACGGACTGTCCGGAGTCTGACCACTGCTGACCTCCATGACGAACTGTCCGGAGTAGGTGCCGGTCATGGTGCTGCTCTGGCCGGCGGCCAGGATACCGATGGCCCAGATATAGAGGCACACGGCGCCGAACTGGCAGCCGAGGAAGACGCCGCCCTTGAATAGGTCGGCCTCCACCAAGTTCGTGTCGTTCTGTGGCGACGGGCGCGTGGGTTAGGGCATGGCCTGGCCTCCCGCACTCTCCCGCGGGCAGGGCAGGACCGGTGCGACGGAGTCTGTGAAACACAACCGGCACGGCGCGAACTGCCATTCCCCAAGCAGGGGAAACATTGCCGCGCATTATTACCATCATCTGGAGTCGTCACCGAAGGGCTCCACGGGGGTCGTACCGGATTTTCTAACCATGACAAGGCATCCTCAATACGCAGAAGAAAACTGTGGAGTAGCGGGTCACATTCACACAGCACGTAAACGTTCACACTGAGGTGCTGGGTATCACTAGATTAATGTGGCATCAAGCATGTATTTATGGACCACAGGCACAAAGCACGTGGCTGTTGGATGTGACACACTTGAAGCGGTGAAGTTTATCGTGACCTTGCACCGAAGGGACCGGGACCTAATGGGACCACCAGACCTGAGATATCCAGGCAATCCAGATAGACGAAACACTGCCGCTGCTACGCGATTACAGTGAGTCATCTGTGTCATCAAGTGAGTCATCTCTGATGGGAACGGCAAACTCGAACGAAGACCCTACGCCACTGAATGCTTAAAAGCGAATTGCGCCGAAGGACGACACACTCGCATGGAATGTATTTGGGATAGCCTGCAGTGCATGGGGACGGCGTGGCCACTAAAAACGTTGGGGGAGGGGGGGGGGGGAGAAACGAGACATTTACCTCGCTTCCTTCCCAGCAGCCGGACAGGGTACATGCTGGTTTTCCGATATTGGGGGGCGGGGGGCGGTTTTGCCGCTGTAACGCGCCATTTCAAAAGTGGAAGTTCAAAAAGAACCTTCAAGAAATTCAAAATTAGAGTGGGACTTCTTTTACGCCGGACTTGTTAAGTTACGAGGAACTGTTGACCTAAAATGACGGCTATTTCCAAATCACAATGATGGACTATCGTAAAGCGGCCTACGGACTCCAATCGCGTAGAGGCTGCCTAGTCGCTTCATGATAGTGCACATTAGACCCTACTGCATTTTACACACATCGATATCGTGTTGAAATGGGTGTGTCCTTAGCAACGGACTTTCTACCTCCTTCAAAGGTAACTCCATAATGTGTTCACGCTGACTGATGGTGGCACAAAAACACCCAAGAAGGAACTCAGCGGATAACCTATTATTTCGAATGTCGTTTTTTGTTCAAAGAAGCGAGACTGGCTACAGTTCGCACATGCACAAAATTGCGCAAGCTCTCTGAATGTCGTCGGAAAAAGTTTATCTTCTAACAGCAATAATAAAACACTTTCGAGCCATGAGAATGGCCGCACTGAGGCGACGAGCCGGGCTACTTGCATACTGGGGATTCACGACAGCACGGCACATTGAAACGACGCGGCCCCCTTGGGGCCCGAAAGCAGCGGCGTATTCAAGGCGGGGGAGGGGAGGGGGCACCGGGGCAAGTTTCCCGGTCCCTTTATTACATCCTTTTATGTAAGAATATGCATTAGAAGACATGTCGGGAACTAAACTATCAGGGTACGCCAGTAAAAACAAGTAGATTTAAAATATCCCAGGGTCTCACACGCTATCCCAAAACTTTTGCGTCCATGCAACGCGCTAGAACCTATTTTTAATGGAGCATTATTGCAAAATCTTGCATACGGCTCTGCTCACCGCCTAAATCGTCACCTAAACCGGCGCGCTGTCAGTGTCCACATGCTCACAAAATACGACGCGCTTCCGGTGCGCAAAGGCTCACCGGAAAGAGGCCCGGGGTAGAGCGAGCTGACGGCATTTCCAGCAGACTCGCAGGTCTGGTTGACATCACTGTTGGTCTTGCCGGACAGGCCCTTGGCGAACACGGCCACGACGAAGACGTTGATGATGAAGGACACGAGCAGCGCGACGCACGACTCGATGAAGAAGTAGTAGTTGGCCTCACGAATGCGCGAGCGGCGCGTGCGATCCACGCTGCGAGACTGAAGCAGACGGGCTCTGTTGCAATGAAGGCCGGCTGCGTGGCCCCCGACCAGTCGCTCAGCCAGTGAAAGCTGACACATCGTGGATGGTTCTGTTACACGAGATTGCAAACATTAGGGACCAGTAAGGTATATTTGAGGTAGCCCATCTGTGTAGGACGAACAGCTGGAAAATGACGCGGTCAAAAATGACAATGACAAAAAATATACGGTGCAAACGTCAGATAAAATCATACTAAAATGGCCAGCTACCCGACAATCGCATGATTTTTAGTTCAAGTAGACTGAGCATACAAGGCACTGACAGCAATCCATAGCGACTAAAAAACATGGCGACCAACGTGCCGTATGGCGCAGAACAATAGACGGACATCTCAGCTGCACAGCTTCATTGTGTCGTCAGCCTCAGATGCATGCCTAGCCAACAGTGCATATCCCATGTTATCGCAAGGCAAACATTCATGTTGGCCTCCCGGCGAGGTTATATCTCGTAAGTGGAACTAACGGCCACTCTATGCTCAAGACAAACACTTCAAGCATACAGATCAGGGCCCTGAAGATTCGGCCTTGAACATAGATTGTGCAAAAGGTATGATTTGGCGCCTTTTGAGGCTTTATGGCCCAACATATCGCTACGAAGAAGCCACTCCCGGCAAGCACGCGCCAGCCAGCACTTGACCTGTGGTCTGTACCGATAGCCAAGCCCAGGGGCTCGAGCGGCCGGGAAGACCGTGGTGTAAAGTTAAGCACAATGTGATGCCCGCGACCCGCAGCGCCACGCCTTTGTGACGCACGTGAGCCCACCCACGGTGTGGACAAGCGGCAGCAAACGACTCGAAGACGTCTGCCCGCGACACGGCGGAAGACGTGGCTGCCCGGATTGGAGCCGGGTCTTTCAGGCGACAGGTCCTGGCAGTCTCCCTGACAGAGCTATCGAGAGGCCGTACAGGTTATGTAAGTGTTCGAAGTGCAGGTCCTGACAGAGCTACCTTGACTAGCGCCGAGTGGAGGTACAGGTTGTGCGGCATGATGACGGCGCCGATGATGCCGACGGCCTGCAGCAGCGAGCGGCTGTCGCAGCCCGCGCAGCCCGGCACGAACAGGCCGCGCACCACGTCGGCCTGAGGCGGCGCCGCCACCACGTACTGTAACGGACAGGCACGTGTTGTCAGGCAGGCACGCGTTGTCACGCGCACTGAACCAGGCGAGCGTGAAGCGTGTGCTAGAGCAGACAGACATGTTTTGTAATACATAGTGAGCGAGAAGGAGACGCATCACAAGTACTGGAGACAATGGGTGCGCTTCACAAAACATCGCAGCAAACATGCTCGTTTCAAAGGTACTGGAACTGACGGATACTCGTCACACGTTTGAGGGCAGAATGACAGACCAGTGCATTCAAACTGCCACAGACAGACGCGCACCGTACGCAGAGGAAAACACAGACGAGCACGCAAGTTACACGAGTTAGATCTAGTCACGTGCATCAGATCAGGCAGCCATGCCAGCTTAAGAGGTGGGCCTTCTAAAAAAATATTATAATACGTTCCCTAAGAAGGGTAGAGCATATTGACGTCAGAAAGTGTCATTTTGTGGCCATATATATTCCTAGCGACCGGCACATCGCCACTTCCCGCTTTGATTTCGGTCTAAGTCAGAACACCAATATAGAGCAGCAGGGAGAGGGAAAGGGAACCGTAAAAGCAAACGCCGTTGAGAGTACCTAAGAGCACCGCACACTTGCCTCTCATAGGGCTCATGCTAATGCGAAAGCCTTGTAGAATTTGTATCACGTAACAGCAGAACCCTTGCAACAAGAGATGGAGCATCCTATGAATCAAGAGAGTGCGGCCGAACGTTGTACACCTTTAACTAAAAAAAGCGTCTTGGTAAGCCCATCCCTGTAATGGAGCAGGCGGCACGCGCCGCACGTGTCAGAGCAGGCGGACGCGTGCCAAGCGTCCGGCACTAAAGCCTCGTAAAATCAGTTACGACAGAGGCACACAACAAACAAAAACATAAAGCTGTGTGCTTTCAGTGTTTCTGGCCTGTTTTTTGGATGTTATAATTTCACAATGCGGAACAAAGCAATGCGGGGCCCAGGACCCCTGACGGAGACGCCGGGTCAGGCCCGTGACGGGGCGCTGGCAGACCAGTATTAACAGGCAGACCGGTATTACAACCGGTATAACCGACCGGTATAACAGGCAGACCAGTATTACAACCGGTATAACCGACCGGTAAAACAGGCAGACCGGTTTACAACCGGTATAATCGACCGGTATAGCAGGCAGACCGGTATTACAACCGGTATAACCGACCGGTACAACAGGCAGACCGGTATTACAACCGGTATAACCGACTGGCATAACAGGCAGAACGGTATTACACTGTGGAAAAACACGTGTGGTACGTGTGGTGGCCGAGTTCGCGTCGGTCAAAAAGGAACAGGGATCTCGGGGAAGTACATGTGTGGTGCACGCGCGGCCTTGCTTATCTGACTTAGGAATGACCTAGGAATCCTCTCAAGTATAATCTACAGCAACAACTTGGACCAGATTATACAATCTACACAAAAGACATGAATGCATACCTCGTATCGGAGGAAGAAAACAGAAAAAAACAGGGACAAGGAGGCCACATTTCACCTCACGGTACATGATGAAAGGCGAAGCAGTCGATACGCCGTTGCCACTTGTTCACAGTAAAAAAACTTAGGGGGCATCTGATGAACTGACAATAGCCATAATAACTTTCCTCTCATGATAGGCGGCAAAAAGTGTCACATCTGGCTGTCAGTGAGCACAACGCAAACGAGAGAGTGCTATCAACCACTTATTGTGATGGATATAAGACGCATGGCTGCTTGTGTCACAGTTAACGACATCCACAGAAGCATTACCAGCAAGGCGATCGATTTCACAAACATAAGCTACCGGCAATACCGCTTGATCGGCGTCTGTGTGTGAACGCATAGCATGAGGTATTACGCAAGCAGCGCGTGGGGTTTAGTGCATTGTTAGCATCCAAACCCTCGGCTGAGCATCCCTTAACAACGCGGCACATCATCTCGTGCATGGCAGTGAAATAGGCGCAACAATTTCGTGGCCTGCGGGTGGTCATTCTTAAGAGGGTTTCTCGCGGCGTCGATGTCAACGCACGAATGCGCATTAAACACACCATCAACGAAATCAGCCACCTGGGCCATTCAAACCCTTCCAGCTCGGCACCTAGCCACCTGTTTCGAGGTAACCTTCAACGGCCGTCTAGGCCTCAATACGCAGGTGTGTATATGAACAGTCGGTCACCGATGTACGCATGGGAAGGGTCTCGGGAAAATGCTCAAGCATTTTTTTGTATCTGCTACTATCTTGTATATTTCTTGTATGCACGCTTAAAGAAACACTAAAAGTTGCATTGCTACCCCCTCGACCGTGAGTGTTTCCCCCCACCCCTCCCTCCTCCCACACACACCACAGTCCGGCACGCAGTGCATCCTCCGGGGACCAGTGAGACACTAATCCGGCAGTCTCGGGAGCAGCCACAGCAGGAGTTCTGCGGCAGGCGCCACTGCCTTCAGCGCCCTCACTCCCCAGGGCCGCCCGCGACCGCCCGAGGGCTGATAAACAACGGCCGGAGGCTGACGGCACCAATTACCTCGTAGCCGAACATGAGGGCCATCACGGTGATCAGGAAGCCGAAGAAGGCTTCGAGCTTTCTCATGCCGTACTTGTCGACCAGCAGAAATGTAAACGTGTCAGCGATTGTTATCAACACTCCACCCCACAATGGAATTCTGAAACGCGGAAGACAGACAGGTTACACGGCTGACATCAGCGCCATTCGTACGGATGCGTTTTGCAATCCACGAGAAGCAATACGCTATTCAAGACATGCTGCGCAGTTATTCGTATACGTAGAAATCTTGGTCGGGGATATAAACGGGAATGTGCCAACACTGATAAATATCAAGCTGGGCTCTGCTTAGTCATACACGATAGCGGGCAAAGAGTAAACCAACATGCCGACGCGATTAGCTCAACCGATAGGAAGCAGGTGAGAGAACAATAACGCAAATCCGCCTGCCGCAACCAACAGCTTCTAACCGACGGAGAATCGCCGGTGACTTAAGCTCGCCGCACCGCTCTCCCCCCGCTCGCCCCTCCACAATCGCCCCGACACAGCTGGCGCGGCGCGTAAATCGGGCGACGGGCCCGCGCCGCCGGCGACGGGCTCGCGCGGCCAGCCGAGGTTAGCTTACTTTTTGTCGGAGAGCAGGTAGAGCGCGATGGATGTGCCGATCACCTCCTGCATGTCGGAGCCGACGATGGCGATCTCCACCATGATCCAGAGCAAGATGCGCGGCACCGGGTGGTACTGGCGGTAGCACACCTCGGCCAGGTGCATGCCGCTGACAACGCCCAGCCGGGCGGCCAGACGCTGGGTCAGCAGGCCCAGGATCGTGGCCGACAGCAGCATCCACAGCAGCTGTAACACACGCACAGCAGCGTTCACAGCAGCTGCAATACGCACACAGCGGCGTTCACAGCAGCTGCAAAACACACACAGCAGCGTTCACAGCAGCTGTAACACACACACAGCAGCGTTCACAGCAGCTGTAATACACACGCAGCGGCGTTCACAGCAGCTGTAAAACACACAGCAACGTTCACAGCAGCTGAAGCACACACATCAACGTCCACAGCAGCTATAACACACGCACAGCAGCGTTCACAACAGCTGTAACACAACACACACACACACACACACACACACACACACACACACACACACACACACACACACACACACACACACACACACACACACACACACACACACACACACACACACACACACACCACACACACACACGCGCGCGCGCGCGCGCGCGCGCGCGCGCCACGCATGCACGCACGCACGCACGCACGCACGCACGCACGCACGCACGCATGCACGCACAGTAGCGTCCACAGCAGCTGTAAAACACACACAGCAGCGTTCACAGCAGCGGTTACACACACACAGCAGCGACTACAACAGCAGATATACGCAGCAGCGTCCATCACAGCATGTGACACAGAAAAGGGTTGTAACACACACAGCAGCGTCTACAGCAGCTCGAGTGCACAGCAGCTCCTGCAAAGGCAGAAATACTCCGAAGCATTTACAGATACTGAGAAGTAGAGTCGCTGAGGCATACAACAACACTCGAAGCAGTGGAAAACGCAGATAAGACGGTAGTATTAGCCTGGTTCGATTGTTTCGATTGTGCAACAGTGCAAACAATAGCAAAAGTGAATTACTTCTGCTATTGTTTCGATAAGGGCATGCGGCCGAAATATCAACCCAAGTATATCTCCATTCTCCTGTTTTTTTTTTCTCTGAGGAATAAGGCTAATACTACTGTCCCATCTATGTGAATAATATTCTTCGCTAATGCACTGAACAACTCACAGTGGAAAACGCGGCAATAGCGTCTGGCACAGCAATGGCGCACAGAGAAGCTGGAAGATACAGCAGTATCGACAACAGCTAGGATAGGCAAAAGCTTAAATACAAAACAGCACCCACAGCAGCTGGAGTATACAGCAAATTGGCTACCTGCTGTGCCTAAGGTAGCTGAAACATACACGAGTAACCGATCAGCCAAGTACGAGTAAGTATGACGGCGCTGAAATGCACAGCATCACGAGCAACAGCCGGGGTGCACAGTAATAAATAAAGCGACTGAGATATACATCAAACGTCCACATGTGAGCTACACAACAGTTGAAATCTGCACTAAATTTGGCTGATATTCACTACGGCTGAAATACATGTACAGTAAATGGAATACTAAACAACATTTACAGCGAGTGAAAAACACAGCGGATGAATGGAGCAAACAGCGTTCAGAAAAGCTGAACTAGACACCGAATGGAATGTATTGCTGCATCCAAAGCCGCTGAATACACAGCAGCTTCCAGCTGACCTGAAATGGGAGAAGGCACGCACAAAAGCTGACTTACACATCCATAATACGACATACAGCCCAGTGCCCGCAGCAGCTGGGATACGCAAGGTCACGGGCTGTCACAATATCGAGTGGCAGGCGTTGTCAGCAGTTCGGGCATTAGGAACAACTAACCCACTAAGTGCGTCATGCCACGCCAAACTGCTCAGTACCCACTAGTTTGCTGAGGCACATGCTTGTTACAGCCGAAAATCCCCAGCTGGTTCTCTGGGAATTCTAGGGAAACGACGCGCTAATAAAAAAGAACATTAGCTCTAAATGGCTGCGCGACAACCTGCCGGTTTGTTTAGGCACCGTCCAATACTTAACATGCCCTGACAGATACCATGTCTTCACCTGGCACTTATGGACACGGTTCACACTCCACACCACAGCGTTCAGACGTTCTCACCCTGTAGCCGACAACCGTGCCAGACTGCAGGTCAGGCTCACCCTGCCGCCGACAACCGTGCCAGGACTGCAGGTCAGACTCACCCTGTAGCCGGCAATCGTTCCAGACTGCCAGGTCAGACTCACCCTGTCGCCGGCAATCGTGCCAGACTGCAGGTCAGACTCACCCTGTCGCCGGCAATCGTGCCAGACTGCAGGTCAGACTCACCCTGTCGCCGACAACCGTGCCAGACTGCAGGTCAGACTCACCCTGTCGCCGACAATCGTGCCAGACTGCAGGTCAGACTCACCCTGTGGCCGACAACCGCGCCGGACTGCAAGTCAGACTCACCCTGTAGCCGGCGGCCGTGCCAGACTGCAGGTCAGACTCACCCTGTCGCCGGCAACCGTGCCAGACTGCAGGTCAGACTCGCCCTGTCGCCGACAACCGTGCCAGACTGCAGGTCAGACTCACCCTGTCGCCGACAACCGTGCCAGACTGCAGGTCAGACTCACTCTGTAGCCGGCGACCGTGCCAGACTGCAGGTCAGACTCGATGTTTCCCGGGTCCAGGTAGGCGATGCTCATGAGGAAGCCTGGCCCCGTGAATGCCCACAGCTTGCGGAAGCTGAACAGTTTTTCCTGCAGGCATCAGCATCGGGTCAGTGCGGGCCGAACACGTGGTCGTGCTACTGCGCGGATCTGTGCAGTGCCGACATTCGAGCGCAAACGAAAACACATAGGGTTTCATGGACGGCAGCAAAGCAAAACACAGATAGAACATTGAAGTAAGAGCGAGCAATTGCTGCAAAAACACGCGCTTCGCTAGTAATCAATTTCCCCCCCTCCCCCCATGTTTTTCAGAACATTTTCCATTTAGCACGGTGTAGCCACGCCAAACTTTGCATAGCTGTAGACAGTTGACTAGCAGATCTGACTTGCAGCTTAGTTGACTAGCAGTTCATAAAATCACATGTTGATCTCTTGGTTTACAAAAACTGCATGTACCTTCTTAGCTCGATGACCTATGCAAGTCAAAATCAGCCATGGCTATCAGCGTAAGCAATTCCTGGGAAATTGTTCAATCTGACGCGACAAAAAAGTGTTAGAAGACATACATCTCTGAAAAAGCTTCGTAGATAATTAGCCGATTAAATTTAGGATTACGCCCTGGGTCAGGCGTGAAAGTCAGACCGAGGACTAAACAGACTGCTTTTTCACTGGTGAACTCGTTTTAAGGAACAGCTGTTGACGCTTGCTTCACATTTTTATCACAAGGACGTCAAAATGCACCGTATTTGAACTTTTCGAAGGTTAAAGGAGGTCACTGATCTTAAATGACCCACAACAATCTCTTCTTTTAAGGAGCATACCGCCTAATGTACTCATTCATGCTTACCTCAATCAAAAAGTCAAAGCAATCTCGTAGGTTTTTGGTCACACGAGCTTCTAAAGGTCAAATACAGTCAATGACATGAAAGGCACACCGTTGACCTTGTGCTTGAGGCAGGTATCTAAGATAAAGACGCTTGCACGAGGAGGTCTGGAAGCACTTCGGACACCGATCTGGAGTCTGACCTTGCTCGACCTTATTTTAACCAAAGGCCATGACCTACCAAGCTGACCATGACCAAACTGACAAAGCTGACCAAGCTGACTGCCGGTGACCTGACCTATGAATCTCAATATTTGACACAACTGTGTTCACGTGCAGACCCACATACCTTGTGAATTTAGTGCTTCTTTTGTCCGCACCCCTCACCCCAACCCGAGCGGGTCGCATTCAACTGACTACTCACGGGCAGGTTCAATGCCTTCAAGACATTCTGAGTCATCCGTGAGCTGACCGCGCTACCGCTTCCCACCCGTGACCTGACCTCGTCACCGCACCTACAGCCGTGAGCTGACCGCGCCACCGCCTCCCACCCGTGACCTGACCTCGTCACCGCTCCTACAGCCGTGAGCTGACCGCGCCACCGCTTCCCACCTGTGACCTGACCTCGTCACCGCTGCTTCAGGCGTGAGCTGACCGCGCCACCGCTTCCCACCCGTGACCTGACCTCGTCACCGTTGCTCCAGCCATGAGCTGACCGCGCCACCGCTTCCTACCCTTGACCTGACTTCGTCACCGCTCCTACAGCCGTGAGCTGGCCGCACTACCGCTTCCCACCCGTGACCTGACCTCGTCACCGCTGCTCCAGTCCTGAGCTGACCGCGCCACCGCCTCCCACCCGTGACCTGACCTAGTCACCGCTCCTACAGCCGTGAGCTGACCGCGCTACCGCTTCCCACCCGTGACCTGACCTCGTCACCGCTGCTCCAGTTATGAGCTGACCGCGCTACTGCTTCCTACCCGTGACCTGACCTCGTCACCGCTCCTACAGCCGTGAGCTGACGGCACTACCACTTCCCACCTGTGACCTGACCTCGTCACCGCTCCTAAAGCCGTGAGCTGACGGCGCTACCGCTTCCCACCTGTGACCTGACCTCGTCACCGCTGCTCCAGTCATGAGCTCACCGCGCTACCGCTTCCTACCCGTGACCTGACCTCGCCACCGCTCCTACAGCCGTGACCTGGCCCGTCAATGCTCCCCAGACGTGACCTGACCTCTCACCGCTCCCCTACCGTGATCTCGTTCCTTCATCGCTCCATTAACGTGCACTGGCCTTATCCCTCAACCGTCTCCTTCCCATCTAACTGTGAATTAGTCGGCTCCGGCTATGACCTGATCTCGTAACATCTCCCTTGCCGCGACCCAACCCGGCCACGGGCTAACCTCGTCGCCGGGTGGCACCTCCACCCGATTGTCGGTGAAGTAGGTGTCGATGGGGGCCGGCGGCAGGTCCATCCGCTTCTTGAGCGACGACGGCGAGCCGCTGCCGCTGCGGTCGCTGCCGTTGCTGACGGCGGCCGCCGAGTCTCCCGCGCGCGACGTCATGGCGGCCAGTGCAACGGCTGGGGGCGGCTGTTCGGCCTGTCGAGGTCACAGGAGCGAGGGTCAGCGCGGGCTCGGGGCCAGCTGCGACAACAGACGGCACAGGCGAGGCGGGCGAAAATACGCTACAGACTGTGACGGGACGGTGAGATGAGAGGAGGCATTGAGGACCTCGGGTTGAATATCTCTGCTGTCGCAGGTGATGCGAGATGCAACTGGATAGAGCAACGCCACGGAAATGTCACAAACCACGTCTCACAAACATGCAGCAAACAAGCTTGGTGCTGTGTGCTTTGCTTGCATGTTTGACGTTTAATAATGAGACACTGGTTTTATTCCGTGCCTCAAGCCCAGTTTTGTCGTACTTATAGGCGACCTACAAAACCTGTGCCACGCTTGGGGCCAGTTCTTACTGACCGCCGACCCAATGCACTCAGTGATCGTTTACTGACCCGATAAAGCCACAAGCAAACT
>NW_023596461.1:18439739-18500140 GCF_011947565.3 Pollicipes pollicipes | reverse complement strand
ACACACGCACACACAACACACACACACCACACACACACACCCACACCACACAACACACACACACACACACCACACACACACACACACACCACATACACACACTGTTCGAGTCTGTCTCCGCGAAGGTGCACACGAGTCGGCGGTGGTTGACGAGGCTGAAAAAGCTCCGGAGGTCAGTGAGCAATTTGGTGCCGGGACCGCCGCTATGGCGTTCGTCAGGGCCGGGTCGGGCACGTAGCCGTCTCGGGACACGATGAAGCCGGCGAATTTGACGCTGGTCTTCATGTGCTGCGTCTTGGAGGGTTCAGGGAGACCCCGCGGACACGGCACCTCGTCAAAAACTTCCGGACTCGGGCGACGTGTTCTTCTTGCGTCTTGCTGCAGATGATGACGTCGTCCACGACACGTTGGATGCCGTTCACGTCCCCGAAGCACTTGTCCATGCGCCGATTGTGATGCTCGCTATTGACGAGACGCTATAGGGGCGTGCAGATAGCGGTAGCGCCCGAATGGTGTAATGAACGTCGTCAGGTTTCGGCTGTCTTCGTCCAGAGGGCACTGGTGGTATCTTTTGGTGGCGTCGAACACGCTAAACCACTTAGCGTCCGACGCTGTGATGGATGCGACACGCTCAGGGCGTGTTAGCTCCTGCCTCACGACCTATTCGGCTTTGAAAGGTCTACGCACAGCCGAATGCCCATGCCGTCCTTCTAAGGGGCCACTACGATGGGCGCGCACCACTCAGTTGGCTCCGTGACGAGCTCGATGATGCCGTCACGCTCGAGTTTTTCGAGCTCGTGGCGCAGGGGCTCTCTCAGAGCTATCGGCACCCTGCGTGGCGAGCGCACGGTGAAGGGGGGGCGTCTTCTCGCAGACGGATTTGGTATTCTTCTCCCGGCATGGTTCGTACTTTGCCGTCCAACACATCGGAAAACTCGTGGAGTATCGCTGCATTCTCGGTTACGTCGGAAGAGATGTGACCGTGAGGCAGCTCTGAGGCGCTTGGGGGCGCTGTGCTGCCCAGGGGCCTGTAAAGGGCGGCCCCGATCGGGCGGTGTGGTCCGCTGAGGACGGGCGGGCCGGCCCGTCTCCGCCGTCTCCGTCGTCGGAGGTCGGCCGTCCGACGGTCCCTCCCCTGCCGGGCGCTCGCGGTGTCCCGTCTCGTCTCCGGTTTCGGCACGGGAGGGCTGGCTGCGGCGCGGCGCGCGCGTCTCAGCCGCAGCTGGGTTGGGCGGCGGCGGCTGACAAGCGGCAGCGCCGGGCGGTCCGGCACCCCGCCTGACTGCATTTATCTGCCGTGGGTAACGGCCGGTACAATATGAAGACGGACGGTAGCGCGTCACGAGAGGAGTCGTGGTACTCCTGGGATGATATGCACCGTGTCAGACACCGTTACGTCATCCAGGATGATTCGGACGGGCAGACTCCCGCGCGAGCGCGTCACGTGTCCGTCCACAGCGCGGTGATGGGTCGACGGCGGCTGAAGATTATCGTTCATCTCGTCAATGAGTTCGGCAAAGTCTAACCCAGCGACTGACACGTCGTCTCCGGTGTCCGGAGGCGCCGTCATCCTGGCCGTCTTACGACCTGACACGAACACGCTGACAGTCGGTGCGGATCCCGTTGATGCGGTCGCGAGCGTAACCGCAGAGGCAGATGTCTCATGTGACTGGCGCGCGCTGCGGCACATCCTGGAGATGTGACCCGTTCTGCCCCAGTTGTAGCACGCCCGACCCGCAGCCACAGCAGTCAGATCGTGCATGACGGGTGCCGCAGTTTCTGCAGACCGGGCGCGCGGAGTCCATTTCTCGCTCGGGGGCGCCCCCACCCCGCTCGGCGGGGAGGGGTGGGGCTCTGCGATTGGAAGTTGACACCGTGCGGAGTCTTGGGGTCCGAAGGGCGGCCGGCGCGCCGGTCGACCGGGCGAGGTGCGGCACGCTGACACGGCGTCGGCCTCGCCGCCTATGATCTCCGTGACGTCACGCGCCGCAGCCTCCTCGGAGCGGCAGATCTGGATCGCCTGCTGCAATGACAGGAGTGGGACGGCACAGTCGCCGGGTCGCGCAGGCCCACGACTATACGGTCCCTGATCAGGCTGTCACGACAGACATCGCAAAATCCGCACTCACGGCTGAGGTCACGGAGGCGGGTGAAGAGGTCATTAAATGACTCGTCCCCCTGCTGGGTGCACATATTAAATGTGTGCCTCTGAATGACCTCATTGACCTGGCCGCGAGCGTAGCCGTCCAGGTGCGAGAGGACGACGGAGAGGTCCGATCGCTGGGAAGCAGGGATGTCGAAGCTGGCCGAGACAATCAGGATCTCGTCCGAGAGGCACGACCGGAGAATCGCCAGCTGCAGGGCTGGCGGCCTGCTACTCAAGTCCGACAACATCGCGTGGTCATCCCATCTCTGTCGCCATCTGCTGTACGTCGCTCGCGGTCACTGGTCAGATCCAATCGTTCCGGTTTGGCGTCTTTTGTCATCGAGTCTGGCACGAGTCGCGTTCCCCGGGGCACGGCACTAGTCACAGGGTCGTCCATGTCGTCCGGCAGGGGAACGGAGGCGGGATCGATTCCCACTGATCCTGTCGGCTGTGCCATATTCGAGTCTGTCTCCGGGAAGGTGTACACGAGTCGGCGGTCGGAACCAAGGCCGTCGGAACTAGACTGTATTTCTGTCCTCCGCGAGACGCTCTGCCATCTACCGTTCGGTCTAGATACTACTACTCGCTACTACGCGCGCTACTCGGTACTCGCGCGCGCACACACACACACACACACACACACACAACACACACACACTTCCGTACCTAAAGCGACTCTGATTATAACCCTCCCTGCACTGCCTATTTTGAAGGGGATTCATTGGTGATAGCGAGAGGGGATCGGGTGTCCTCCTTCAGGCATGCCGTACTCCTGCAATTTTTTTCTTCAAAACACTTCAAAACCGTTTTTCGTGCCACAAGCTCTGAAAAGAACATGATGTTTCGTATTCCAGTTACAGAAAGCAAACAAGCATCTTGAATGTAGATCTTACGCACGTGCCCCAGGGGTCAATGAAGTTCAAAATTGTTGTCCCTGGGCTGTTGAAACGCCAGCAATTTTGCTTACACATATGACAATGCAAAGTACACCAATGAACGCACTGTGTGTCGTTTATTGGAGGGAAGCTAGCCAGGATTGTGTGAGCCAGTTGCGTGAGTCTTATTCCTGGCATTTACTTCTGCTATTTGTTTCCCTAAAGGCATGTTGACGAAATATCAACACACATATATGTATATATATATATATATATATATATATATATATATATATATATATCTCTCTCTCTCTCTCTCTCTCTCTCTCTCTCTCTCTCTCTCTCTCTCTCTCTCTCTCTCTCTCTCTCTCTCTCTCTCTCTCTCTCTCTCAGGACCATAAGGCTATTGCTACTGCCTTATCTACGTGCATAACGTTCCTCGCAAATTCACTTAACTTACGTGAAGGTGAAAATTCATGCTTTTGGGTGCTGGCACACCAGATACAAACTTCTTAGAGTCTAATTCAACAGGAAGCTGCACCATCCAACGCGGAGGTCAACTTACCGGAGCAAACAAGTATGGGATATGTAGATTATGACCATTGTGTACCAGGGCTCGACACAAAACAACACTGACCATTTCTGGCTGCTGAGGACGCTGAAAATCCACCCTTTACTAACCCCTGACCACGTTTGATAGTACACAGTTTACGATGAGTCGATTTACAAAGATCACCCCGTTTACCGCAGCCAAGTTGAACAAGAAATGCGCAGAGTTCGTGTGTCGTTACCCAGTGATCACTGCGTGTACTTTATTATTATCAGCTGTTCAAGCATAATAACTGCATGTAAATTCAACTGACATACAAGCGGCATTCTACTACCACGCGACTAATTAATATGTTGAAGCAAAACAGGCATGGAACATGTGGCTCGTGAGCGTTTGACTCACGGGTCATCAACGTCCAAAATGATAATTAAGTTGCTGCTGACGCGCTGAAATAACGGCTGTACGTACTCAGATCAATATACAAATTGCACGCAATGACGAGTCATAATTGATACCGTAGACAATCAAGTGTTCGGCGTGTGAGTCATGAACGTCATATGTCATGGCTCATGGGTTAAAAAATACAAAATTGTTCAGAAGTTGAATAAAGGCGGTTTTTCTAGCGAGTCAGCAGTGAAAACTGGACTGCTTGGTGCAAAGGAAGGGGAGCCGTGGTGCTCAATGCTGAGCCATCAGCCCCAGCACTCGGTGAATTCCATCTGCATTGATCAAGCAGCCACACAGTGACCACAAAAATTCTGTTCAATCTCCAGCGGCCTGGCTTGCAATACCTTTAAGCACATCTGGTGATGTCATCCATCAGGTCCGCAGCAATACGGGTGCACTGGGTGCCCGCGCATACCCTAGGATTCGGGGGTGCCGCCCCCCTTTCGGCCGCGCTCCTTGCCTATTCCGCACAACCCCCTGCACCTTCTATACAAACACATTATGGTCTTGAATGTATCTGGGCTCTTACATGTTGATGGTGACGTTAAATGCTTGATTGCCAAATTAAACATTGCATGGCCCAGGTGGCCCACCCCAAAGGACCATCAACTGTGCTTACCGTCAACCGTCAGCCGTGCTTACAAGAGTTCCTCTGATCGTCACTGCGATCCTACTACTTACCCACGTCTTTCCATTGACAACAAACAGAGCCAGTTCTGTTGGAGCTCCAAGGTTATTTCTTCACCATATTTAAGGGATGCGATGAGAAAATTTTGATGGTCAAAAGTTGTCGCTTCGATGGATCTTGGATTGGATTCATTTTGTGTCACGTAGCGTTGGGTTCACCAAGTCGCTTAGTGGAAATTTACGTCGTAAAAGTTTACGTCGAAGCTAGACCGTGTTCCTCCGACGAGTACCAGTTTAAAAGCCGACATTTCATGCATTTAACACGTGTATGCACTGAGTAATACGCCACCAAAGACATCTTTGCCGTGCGACCTTCCAAAATGCCTGAGGGCTCAAACCCGTAGACCGTTCATCTGCATGTGTGTGAAATTTTACGAAATGGATAGTTCGCTTGCGATCGCCTGTTGTACACATTGTCGTTCAAACATGAGGGATGCGGTGCTATTGACTGGTCGATCTCATAAGCACGGCCGCATGACATTTACCTTGGAGTGAGCCAATGGACATTCAGTCCAGACGGGTAGCTCATGAGCTAATGAGTTGTAAAGTGGCGAGGGCTTACGAGTGTGGAGCTACCACCCGCCTGCCTCTCAGTACAGCACCGTGAGCGTCAAACCGACAGATGGTCACAAGCGCTGATTTGCGACTCGAGTCAAAACATTCCAGTCGCCTGGTTTATTGCTCCCTCAGGTGAAAGGAGGTCACTGCATCGAGCCTCAGCCGGGACGCCCTGCCGAACCTGTGCGGTTTAAGACCCGCAGGGCTGCATTGCATTCAAATTTTACATGGTATGCGCCAAAGTAACTGATTGTGTATTCGGACCAAAGACACATACACGTCTATCACATGTTATACAATCGATCGGCACCAGATGTATTTCTCCCCAGAGTAACGTAACGCACATAAAACCTTGAGCCTTAACCAGCACATTTCCATGCACCTGTACGGTTTGAGAAAACACAACAAAACCTTGGCCCGCGGGGCAATATTATTTTCAAGTCTTAAATGGGATGTCGAAAGTAACTGATTGCGTATTCGGACCCATATGCACACGCATCTATCACATGTTATATAATCTGTCTGCACCAGTTTGTATTTCTTCCCCAGAGTCACGTAAATGCGACTAAAACAGTAAGCACGTCCTTATCAAACCAACATTACAATGGGAGCTTGACGTGACGCTACAACACTTCATTGTAACACTCTGTCATACGTTGATCCCCAAGGCACCAATTTATCAGACACGACGGTCAGATCACGAGCGCGGAGGTGACCAGAGCTGCCTATGGACATCCACACAGCCACGCTGCATCCCGCTCACCTTCAGGGAGCAAAGACCGCAGCCGATCGCATTGGGGCCAGCAATTTCGCCTTCGCTTACCACGGCTGAATGTGACAGCATGCCGCGAGAGCGTCCATGCGTTCTGCGCACTGCGCCAGCGCAGACATGCTTCACGCGGAATGAGGCGGGTGCCGAGCCCGCCCCGGTGCGAAGTCGGCCGACCGCCCAGTCCGGACGCGGCCGGCCGTCACAGCCGTCTCTCGGTGGGCGGGGGCGGCGCCGGCGCCCTCACCGACGCCGCCCGCGCCGTCACAATTGCACGAAGACCGGCCGCCTTCTGGCGGCGCTCACTGCTGCAGATCTGTTGACGAGGACTAGCTGGGAACGCCGAGCGTCGGGGCGCCGGCGGCCGCGGCGACGGCGGCCCGGCCCCGCGCGGTCGGCGGACGGTCTGAACGACCGGACGTGCCGGGTCTGCCGGGCCCCTGCCGACCGGCTCGGCCCCTCTCGGTACCGACGCCGGCCACGTCGGCAGCCAGCGGGCGCGGTTGTCGGCTACTGCGCGTCAGGCCAGCTGCTGGCTCCGGGCGCGCTCGCCGCCGCCCGGCTCATCCACCTCTGGGTCGTCCCAGTCGTGTCGTTTGGACGAGTCGTTATACACGACCAGTGTCTGCGAGAGAGGACGAGCGTTTTGTTGGGGAACGGGGAGCGTGCCTCGAGCCGCGGGACGTGATGCTCTCCGAAGCTACGAGTGGGGACTGGAAACTATCTGTAGCGACGAGGGCGGGCGAAGGCTGCCCATGCAAAGAGCCGTGCGCGCTAGCAACAGGTCGGCGCACTTAACACTGACGGGACACCTGCACTAGCGGCGGCGAACACTCCTTGCGCCCTGCACGTCAAAACACGCGCACTCATATCATCCATGGTCACAGACGCGCACATAATTTGAATCGCTGCCATGCTCTCCCATCATTATGCATGCCGGTTAAACACGCATCACCACAACCGAAGCGGCCAAAACCGCGAAACAACGTCAGCCAGTTAAGCCCAAACCGCGAAGCACCCACGCCATCGGACAGTCACCGCAGCAGCGGCAGCGAGCAGGCGGTATCGTGCAGTACCCGCGCCCGAGCCCCAGTTGCGAAATCAGCAGCAATGCAGGCGACGTGGAGCACTCACGCAGCGCTAGCCACGGCGTCCGCTACGGGCCGTCAGCTCTAGCTGCTGGCAATCTCTTCGTACCCGAGCCAGCCCCTGCTCACAGCCTGTTACAAGCGAGCACGACAGGCACAGCCCAGTCACTGGCGGGCTCGAGGTACTCACGCGTCCACGAGCCGAGTCACAAAGGACAGTACAAGTCGAAACAACACGGACAGGGGTACGATGATCGCATCTGGCGCGGTTCTTGTCGTCGATTATTAGAAGCTGACAACGTGCGTTGACCACCAGGCGTGCAACCGCGATTTCTTAAACGGCGGGGGCCCAGTGCGGTGGTCGTCCCTTAGCTCACCCTGACGTTTAAACTACGCTTCTTTTGCACGACGAATTTGCATATAAAGCACATTGGCCGAATCAAGAAGTGACAGTGGATAAACGTAGTGGTAATTGTACGGTAGATAATGCATCTAATCCCACTTGAAACACACCGCTATGGGAACTTACAATCAGGACGGTAAAATACTTAATAAGTTTAGATATGTGCTGCAGATGCATTCAGTGCCAATTCCGCCAGCACTTGTATGTTTTTAAATAAGTGCCAGGTTATTTCACGTGAGTGTCCTGGGGATCAGATATTGGTTATGTGCCGATTGAGGCTGCCACTACATTTGTACAAGTTTAGTAGCTTTTCCAGGTGGTCCTCAGGGTTTCAAAGCGAATTTTCTCATCATTTATTATAATGCTCTTACGTTCCGATCAACAGCCCAAAGACTAACTAAATTAGAGGACGGGTCACTGGATACCTGGACTTCTACTGGATTCCTGACCAAATACAGGAAATGTGCTAACAGGCTCGTAGGAGTGCAGTCATGATAAAGTCGTCGTGAGTCGCTCGCCGAGGTCGGCACGCGCTCCGAGTGCCGCAGCCTCTCAGGACGGCTCGAGTAGTGATTGAGGGCGAGGTCGAAGCTACCTGAGCCAGGTCAGGCTATGTTGATCAAGGGCGAAGTAGGCGCCACCTGAGTCAGATCAGGTCATAGGCGATCTGCGATGATGACGCCCGTGATCTCTGCACTGGCTACACGCTGTCATCGCGTACAACACAGACTGCCTGCCAGCTGCGTGGCATGGGACAGTGCCACGGGACAAATTCTCAGAAGACCAGCCTCGTGAGACCAGCCTCGTGACGGGGCACTGGGAGTACATTCACCGACACGGCACGGTCCATAATCCCATCAGCTGTCCGCTAGGCCCCACAGAGCTTGTCTGGTGTACACTCACGTAGCCACGGAAACCTGTCTCCGATTACTAAACGTACCAAAACGACAAAGCGACTGCTACGCCCCACTGAAAAGCGTACTACTCGCTGCATGGTGACATGAAAAGCGGTGAAAGCAGGGAACGGGCCAAACGCATAGCTCCAGAGTACAATAAGCAGGATACAATGGAATGCACACCAGCAGGAATAATGAGGTTTTATTGTCATTAGACTAAAAACAAGTTAACGGGTATCAAAATTGTTTCCCCGGTAACTACGTCATCCCATGCCATTAAAAACCCCTCCAAAAACCAACATGATACAGGTAATAGAACATCGTAGAGATCGTAAAATAATTGCAGACGGACCCAACACTGTGGTTACGAATGATTTCGAGAAGCGGTCGTAAAACAGGTTCAACGAAACACACAAATGGACACCTGGTGCAGTGAGAATTGAATTTCGTGAGAAAGAGATATGAGAAACACATGCAGGTTCGATTCGTTGAAATATTGACAACATGCAGCCATCCGCTAATCTCATACGATTAGCGGATGGCTGTCGGAGTTTTAGCTGGTGGTAAAGGAGGTTTAGCTGGTGTACCAGGTAAAACTCCTTGACGGGTTAGCTGGCATTGGGCGCCCTGCCACGAGCCCCTCTGAAGACCGGTCTCCCCATCAGTCGGGTCTCGCCAGCTACCTGAAGACGGCGCCGCTTTGTCCACCTGCTCACCCTGATGCGGTCGAAGCCCGGGCCGCCAAACACGCCGTACAGCAGCGCCGTGAGGTAGCCGATGAAGCCGATGTAGAACAAGCCGTATAGCGCCAGCAGCAGGTCCACCCACCACACGGCCGGCAGCGTGCTCTTCACGTAGTCGACCACGAAGTAGACGTTGATGCCGACCACCACCACCGACAGGATGCTAGCCAGCACCTTCATGACCCTGTCGGCGTGGCACGCGGGTCAGGGCAGGCGAGGGACGCCTCCTGTCAGTGCGTGGGCGTCGTCAGCGCCGCCGTTCAGCGGCAAACGCGCAGCTTCGAGTCTCGTGGACCGAGCCTGGCACGGCGAAGAGCGGCCCCACTGCTGCTGGTATACTTATCTATAAGCGAAGAGCGTGGAATGCTTCAGTTTCACTGAGCAAATACGCAGCAGTAACAAAGAAGGCCGGCTGCCATGGACACAGGCAAGCGAAGACCACACGTGTCGCTTTTTACAGTCATGGCGAAGTGTTGGCTCGGGATTAACTTAACAAGTGAAATGCCGCAAAAAAGCGAAAAACAAGTTCAGAAAAGCTACTTCAACGTTATCAATGGATAATACCGCGTAATGTGGACAAGCCACGATGTGAACGATAAAACAATGAGAATTGGTAGGTGACAAGCAGTTTCACAGGTAAATCCACACAAACCACAAGGGCAGGCCACACGTTGGACGGTAAGACCATGGGAATTGGCCGCGACATGCAATTTCATAGGTAAATCCCGATATCATACGCTGGCGAGCAGGAATGCGGAGGAACCTAGAATATTTGCCGACGCATCCTGATGTTTGCCGTTAGATTGTCTAGCTACACGTATGGCGCGTGCCCTGCCCCAGCACCGTAGCCTAGCCGCGCGGATTGCCCACTAGCAGCAAAAATGAAATGGAAAGCCTAGCGCGCACCTGAAATGCTCATGACAGCGGCGTGGTGCTGAGCTGGGGAGCGGTGATCGGCGAGCATTCATGGTCCAGACAGCGCGAAACAGACGACACGAATCAGATGACACCGCGTGGCCGACGGATGTTAATCACTGGACTCTCACTCGCCATCACTTCGCATGCACCGAGCTATGCTCATGGTAATTTCAGCACTGGCACTCCTTTGGAGACAGCAATACAGTGTGGAAATAAAAACGCACACCAGTTTTAAATCATCGGTACGTACGTCGCATCGGCAAACATTCCGCAGGATCACGATGCAAGTCTGCAGGTGGGGACGCCCAGACCCATCCGCGTTCCCGCGTTGGGTGGCGCTCCAACTCACGGGCCGTTCCGGAACTCCCCCATGACCTGCTCCGAGCTGGTGAAGGTCAGCGTGGGCAGCAGGGCGAACGGCAGCTGCAGGCTCATCAGCGCGTTCAGCAGGTCGTTCATGCCCGTCAGGTCCGTGATGTCCTGTCGGAGCGACGACACATGGTGAAAATAAGGGACCTCCAACATGCCAATAGGTACTAGGTGAACGACAACTTGCAGTCACTTAAGTATATTAGGGCAATATTCAACGTTTCAAGGCAGTGACTGGCTTGTCTTGCCATTTGGACTGTCTTGAAGCATCGAGCACTCTCATGATAGATTCTTTTGATTGCTTGGTACTGGCGTTTCGCTGGTGTCTCCTGGTATGCTGAAGGCCAACAATTTTCACCATAATAGTTTATTACGTCAGTGATATCCTCCAAACAGGAGAAAATAAGACCAATCAGCGACAATGCTTGCATACATACGATTATTCAGGGGTTTGTTTATAGCTGTGCATTAGTTAGAAAGCTGCATAACACTGTTTGAAAAGGTTAAAAACATTGGGCCACATTGCCACATTCATTTGGTGGCACCAAAGGCTCATCCAAAGATTTCGATTGGCGCTCGTTGCTTATTCTGTGCGCGCTCAATACGAATACATAGAAAAGACAACACTACAAACAAAATCAATATCTAGCCACTATGTGGCGACAATTTGCCATCCATTGCTCAGCAAAGTCTTAGTGTTATTATGCAACGCACGCGTACGACAGCATCGAGTGGAGCGCCGGGTTTAGCGAAAGCAAACACCATTCTTACGCCTCTGGAAAGCTTGGTTTTTCGTACCTTGTAGACAGCTATGAAAAATGTTGGAAGAATGGCGATGGTACGGGTGACCAGGACTCGCTTCCACTTCGGCCACGTCAGGTTCAGGAAGCCCTGCCAGGCAAGCCCGGGGTCACCTCCAGCGACTTCTAAAGGAATCCATGCACTACGATCTGTTTATTCTCCACACGTAAGTCGAATACCACCTACCACTCGACATCACGCCCTCCCCATCAGCCTGCGCAGGCGGTCGTCACGTGACAGCTGCTCAGTCACCCTTCCATTGTGAACGTGCTGAGCAGGCATGACCGGCCGGACGCCACGTGCCCGCGGTGAACGACGAGTGCCCGTGCCAGCAGGTGCCTGCCTCTGTCGGCGCGCCGGGGAGGGGCAAGTGGGGGGGGGGAGAGGGGGGGGGGGGGGGCGCCGCGCAGATTACGCCGTTGTCCAGCACATGACGCCGCCACAGCGGCGGCCAGTGGTTTCCCGCCGGTGCCGTCCTCGTCACGCTCTGGGCCCGCCCAGGGGCATGATGCCGCAGAACATTCACAGCCGAATATGCGCATGGTAGCCGACCAATTAGAGCATTATGCGAGAGGCCAAGAGAGTGTGAATTTACCTGATATTTTAGCCACTAAGCGTTGTGAAATGGGACACTGGGACACTGTAATGAAATCAGCGTCATCTTCGTAGCAAACCGTGACAAGTAAAAGCACTTGAGAAATTGTGGCAAGACGGGAAAGTTCGATAAAAAGCTCGACAGATTTTAAAAGAAAATACACCTATGGAAAGACATGGTGTTCGGCTTTTTGGTTGTGTCTCATGTTTGCTTTACATTCCAACCGCTTTGACGGAACACTGCGCAACAAGATCACCCGCGTAACTCTGTGAAAGGCGTCTGTAATAGACCTGGCATAGATGCATGGTGCCATGATCGTAATGCGACCCAAACGTACCTCCATAACAATTATCTATAATACGAACATTATGCATGTACATGGCGCACGTCTATACTGCGCGCAACACATAAATCCACGCCAAAATGTCGTTCATGCGATGCGCCCCTTGCGTTTATACTTCCATGGCGGCCTGTCTTAGTAAATCCCCGGTGCACTCTCACTACGTACTGAGCTCAACACAACTGTCTGAAATACAACCTCATCATCTTCATTACGAACCGTCTGCAGTGGAACCGCTGCGAACATCCCAACTGCCTTACTGGTGCCACGGCCCCTGTATATCTCTACGGCGATATCTCCGCAAACAACTTCAGAGAGCTGCCTGTATCGCGTCCCCCTTAATGATCACGAGAGCAGCCCAAAGTTGGGTGAAGATAGCGGACTACGCATCTACGCATCCTGTGTTTATCCAACACGGACTGTCCGGAGTCTGACCACTGCTGACCTCCATGACGAACTGTCCGGAGTAGGTGCCGGTCATGGTGCTGCTCTGGCCGGCGGCCAGGATACCGATGGCCCAGATATAGAGGCACACGGCGCCGAACTGGCAGCCGAGGAAGACGCCGCCCTTGAATAGGTCGGCCTCCACCAAGTTCGTGTCGTTCTGTGGCGACGGGCGCGTGGGTTAGGGCATGGCCTGGCCTCCCGCACTCTCCCGCGGGCAGGGCAGGACCGGTGCGACGGAGTCTGTGAAACACAACCTGCACGGCGCGAACTGCCATTCCCCAAGCAGGGGAAACATTGCCGCGCATTATTGCCATCATCTGGAGTCGTCACCGAAGGGCTCCACGGGGTCGTACCGGATTTTCTAACCATGACAAGGCATCCTCAATACGCAGAAGAAAACTGTGGAGCAGCGGGTCACATCCACACAGCACGTAAACGTTCACACTGAGGTGCTGGATATCACTAGATTAATGTGGCATCAAGCATACATTTATGGACCACAGGCACAGAGCACGTGGCTGTTGGATGTGACACACTTGAAGCGGTGAAGTTTATCGTGACCTAGCACCGAAGGGACCGGGACCTAGTGGGACCACCAGACCTGAGATATCCAGGCAATCCAGATAGACGAAACACTGCCGCTGCTACGCGATTACAGTGAGTCATCTGTGTCATCAAATGAGTCATCTCTGATGGGAACGGCAAACTCGAACGAAGACCCTACGCCACTGAATGCTTAAAAGCGAATTGCGTCGAAGGACGACACACTCGCATGGAATGTATTTGGGATAGCCTGCAGTGCATGGGGACGGCAGTGGCCACTAAAAACGTTGGGGGAGGGGGGGGGGGGGAGGAGAAACGAGACATTTACCTCGCTTCCTTCCCAGCAGCCGGACAGGGTACATGCTGGTTTTCCGATATTGGGGGGCGGGGGGCAGTTTTGCCGCTGTAACGCGCCATTTCAAAAGTGGAAGTTCAAAAAGAACCTTCAAGAAATTCAAAATTAGAGTGGGACTTCTTTTACGCCGGACTTGTTAAGTTACGAGGAACTGTTGACCTAAAATGACGGCTATTTCCAATCACAATGATGGACTATCGTAAAGCGGCCTACGGACTCCAATCGCGTAGAGGCTGCCTAGTCGCTTCATGATAGTGCACATTAGACCCTACTGCATTTTACACACATCGATATCGTGTTGAAATGGGTGTGTCCTTAGCAACGGACTTTCTACCTCCTCCAAAAGTAACTCCATAATGTGTTCACGCTGATTGATAGTGGAACAAAAACACCCAAGAAGGAACTCAGCGGATAGCCTATTATTTCGAATGTCGTTTTGTGTTCAAAGAAGCGAGATTGGCTACAGTTCGCACATGCACAAAATTGCGCAAGCTCTCTGAATGTCGTCGGAAAAAGTTTATCTTCCAACAGCAATAATAAAACACTTTCGAGCCATGAGAATGGCCGCACTGAGGCGACGAGCCGGGCTACTTGCATACTGGGGATTCACGACAGCACGGCACATTGAAACGACGCGGCCCCCTTGGGGCCCGAAAGCAGCGGCGTATTCAAGGCGGGGGAGGGGAGGGGGCACCGGGGCAAGTTTCCCGGTCCCTTTATTACATCTTTATAAGTAAGAATATGCATTAGAAGACATGTCGGGAACTAAACTATCAGGGTACGCCAGTAAAAACAAGTAGATTTAAAATATCCCAGGGTCTCACACGCTATCCCAAAACTTTTGCGTCCATGCAACGCGCTAGAACCTATTTTTAATGGAGCATTATTGCAAAATCTTGCATACGGCTCTGCTCACCGCCTAAATCGTCACCTAAACCGGCGCGCTGTCAGTGTCCACATGCTCACAAAATACGACGCGCTTCCGGTGCGCAAAGGCTCACCGGAAAGAGGCCCGGGTAGAGCGAGCTGACGGCATTTCCAGCAGACTCGCAGGTCTGGTTGACATCACTGTTGGTCTTGCCGGACAGGCCCTTGGCGAACACGGCCACGACGAAGACGTTGATGATGAAGGACACGAGCAGCGCGACGCACGACTCGATGAAGAAGTAGTAGTTGGCCTCACGAATGCGCGAGCGGCGCGTGCGATCCACGCTGCGAGACTGAAGCAGACGGGCTCTGTTGCAATGAAGGCCGGCTGCGTGGCCCCCGACCAGTCGCTCAGCCAGTGAAAGCTGACACATCGTGGATGGTTCTGTTACACGAGATTGCAAACATTAGGGACCAGTAAGGTATATTTGAGGTAGCCCATCTGTGTAGGACGAACAGCTGGAAAATGACGCGGTCAAAAATGACAATGACAAAAAATATACGGTGCAAACGTCAGATAAAATCATACTAAAATGGCCAGCTACCCGACAATCGCATGATTTTTAGTTCAAGTAGACTGAGCATACAAGGCACTGACAGCAATCCATAGCGACTAAAAAACATGGCGACCAACGTGCCGTATGGCGCAGAACAATAGACGGACATCTCAGCTGCACAGCTTCATTGTGTCGTCAGCCTCAGATGCATGCCTAGCCAACAGTGCATATCCCATGTTATCGCAAGGCAAACATTCATGTTGGCCTCCCGGCGAGGTTATATCTCGTAAGTGGAACTAACGGCCACTCTATGCTCAAGACAAACACTTCAAGCATACCGATCAGGGCCCTGAAGATTCGGCCTTGAACATAGATTGTGCAAAAGGTATGATTTGGCGCCTTTTGAGGCTTTATGGCCCAACATATCGCTACGAAGAAGCCACTCCCGGCAAGCACGCGCCAGCCAGCACTTGACCTGTGGTCTGTACCGATAGCCAAGCCCAGGGGCTCGAGCGGCCGGGAAGACCGTGGTGTAAAGTTAAGCACAATGTGATGCCCGCGACCCGCAGCGTCACGCCTTTGTGACGCACGTGAGCCCACCCACGGTGTGGACAAGCGGCAGCAAACGACTCGAAGACGTCTGCCCGCGACACGGCGGAAGACGTGGCTGCCCGGATTGGAGCCGGGTCTTTCAGGCGACAGGTCCTGGCAGTCTCCCTGACAGAGCTATCGAGAGGCCGTACAGGTTATGTAAGTGTTCGCAGCGCAGGTCCTGACAGAGTTACCCTGACTAGTGCCGAGTGGAGGTACAGGTTATGTAAGTGTTCGAAGTGCAGGTCCTGACAGAGTTACCTTGACTAGCGCCGAGTGGAGGTACAGGTTGTGCGGCATGATGACGGCGCCGATGATGCCGACGGCCTGCAGCAGCGAGCGGCTGTCGCAGCCCGCGCAGCCCGGCACGAACAGGCCGCGCACCACGTCGGCCTGAGGCGGCGCCGCCACCACGTACTGTAACGGACAGGCACGTGTTGTCAGGCAGGCACGCGTTGTCACGCGCACTGAACCAGGCGAGCGTGAAGCGTGTGCTAGAGCAGACAGACATGTTTTGTAATACATAGTGAGCGAGAAGGAGACGCATCACAAGTACTGGAGACAATGGGTGCGCTTCACAAAACATCGCAGCAAACATGCTCGTTTCAAAGGTACTGGAACTGACGGATACTCGTCACACGTTTGAGGGCAGAATGACAGACCAGTGCATTCAAACTGCCACAGACAGACGCGCACCGTACGCAGAGGAAAACACAGACGAGCACGCAAGTTACACGAGTTAGATCTAGTCACGTGCATCAGATCAGGCAGCCATGCCAGCTTAAGAGGTGGGCCTTCTAAAAAAATATTATAATACGTTCCCTAAGAAGGGTAGAGCATATTGACGTCAGAAAGTGTCATTTTGTGGCCATATATATTCCTAGCGACCGGCACATCGCCACTTCCCGCTTTGATTTCGGTCTAAGTCAGAACACCAATATAGAGCAGCAGGGAGAGGGAAAGGGAACCGTAAAAGCAAACGCCGTTGAGAGTACCTAAGAGCACCGCACACTTGCCTCTCATAGGGCTCATGCTAATGCGAAAGCCTTGTAGAATTTGTATCACGTAACAGCAGAACCCTTGCAACAAGAGATGGAGCATCCTATGAATCAAGAGAGTGCGGCCGAACGTTGTACACCTTTAACTAAAAAAAGCGTCTTGGTAAGCCCATCCCTGTAATGGAGCAGGCGGCACGCGCCGCACGTGTCAGAGCAGGCGGACGCGTGCCAAGCGTCCGGCACTAAAGCCTCGTAAAATCAGTTACGACAGAGGCACACAACAAACAAAAACATAAAGCTGTGTGCTTTCAGTGTTTCTGGCCTGTTTTTTGGATGTTATAATTTCACAATGCGGAACAAAGCAATGCGGGGCCCAGGACCCCTGACGGAGACGCCGGGTCAGGCCCGTGACGGGGCGCTGGCAGACCAGTATTAACAGGCAGACCGGTATTACAACCGGTATAACCGACCGGTATAACAGGCAGACCAGTATTACAACCGGTATAACCGACCGGTAAAACAGGCAGACCGGTTTACAACCGGTATAATCGACCGGTATAGCAGGCAGACCGGTATTACAACCGGTATAACCGACCGGTACAACAGGCAGACCGGTATTACAACCGGTATAACCGACTGGCATAACAGGCAGAACGGTATTACACTGTGGAAAAACACGTGTGGTACGTGTGGTGGCCGAGTTCGCGTCGGTCAAAAAGGAACAGGGATCTCGGGGAAGTACATGTGTGGTGCACGCGCGGCCTTGCTTATCTGACTTAGGAATGACCTAGGAATCCTCTCAAGTATAATCTACAGCAACAACTTGGACCAGATTATACAATCTACACAAAAGACATGAATGCATACCTCGTATCGGAGGAAGAAAACAGAAAAAAACAGGGACAAGGAGGCCACATTTCACCTCACGGTACATGATGAAAGGCGAAGCAGTCGATACGCCGTTGCCACTTGTTCACAGTAAAAAAGCTTAAGGGGCATCTGATGAACTGACAATAGCCATAATAACTTTCCTCTCATGATAGGCGGCAAAAAGTGTCACATCTGGCTGTCAGTGAGCACAACGCAAACGAGAGAGTGCTATCAACCACTTATTGTGATGGATATAAGACGCATGGCTGCTTGTGTCACAGTTAACGACATCCACAGAAGCATTACCAGCAAGGCGATCGATTTCACAAACATAAGCTACCGGCAATACCGCTTGATCGGCGTCTGTGTGTGAACGCATAGCATGAGGTATTACGCAAGCAGCGCGTGGGTTTAGTGCATTTGTTAGCATCCAAACCCTCGGCTGAGCATCCCTTAACAACGCGGCACATCATCTCGTGCATGGCAGTGAAATAGGCGCAACAATTTCGTGGCCTGCGGGTGGTCATTCTTAAGAGGGTTTCTCGCGGCGTCGATGTCAACGCACGAATGCGCATTAAACACACCATCAACGAAATCAGCCACCTGGGCCATTCAAACCCTTCCAGCTCGGCACCTAGCCACCTGTTTCGAGGTAACCTTCAACGGCCGTCTAGGCCTCAATACGCAGGTGTGTATATGAACAGTCGGTCACCGATGTACGCATGGGAAGGGTCTCGGGAAAATGCTCAAGCATTTTTTTGTATCTGCTACTATCTTGTATATTTCTTGTATGCACGCTTAAAGAAACACTAAAAGTTGCATTGCTACCCCCTCGACCGTGAGTGTTTCCCCCCACCCCTCCCTCCTCCCACACACACCACAGTCCGGCACGCAGTGCATCCTCCGGGGACCAGTGAGACACTAATCCGGCAGTCTCGGGAGCAGCCACAGCAGGAGTTCTGCGGCAGGCGCCACTGCCTTCAGCGCCCTCACTCCCCAGGGCCGCCCGCGACCGCCCGAGGGCTGATAAACAACGGCCGGAGGCTGACGGCACCAATTACCTCGTAGCCGAACATGAGGGCCATCACGGTGATCAGGAAGCCGAAGAAGGCTTCGAGCTTTCTCATGCCGTACTTGTCGACCAGCAGAAATGTAAACGTGTCAGCGATTGTTATCAACACTCCACCCCACAATGGAATTCTGAAACGCGGAAGACAGACAGGTTACACGGCTGACATCAGCGCCATTCGTACGGATGCGTTTTGCAATCCACGAGAAGCAATACGCTATTCAAGACATGCTGCGCAGTTATTCGTATACGTAGAAATCTTGGTCGGGGATATAAACGGGAATGTGCCAACACTGATAAATATCAAGCTGGGCTCTGCTTAGTCATACACGATAGCGGGCAAAGAGTAAACCAACATGCCGACGCGATTAGCTCAACCGATAGGAAGCAGGTGACGAGAACAATAACGCAAATCCGCCTGCCGCAACCAACAGCTTCTAACCGACGGAGAATCGCCGGTGACTTAAGCTCGCCGCACCGCTCTCCCCCCGCTCGCCCCTCCACAATCGCCCCGACACAGCTGGCGCGGCGCGTAAATCGGGCGACGGGCCCGCGCCGCCGGCGACGGGCTCGCGCGGCCAGCCGAGGTTAGCTTACTTTTTGTCGGAGAGCAGGTAGAGCGCGATGGATGTGCCGATCACCTCCTGCATGTCGGAGCCGACGATGGCGATCTCCACCATGATCCAGAGCAAGATGCGCGGCACCGGGTGGTACTGGCGGTAGCACACCTCGGCCAGGTGCATGCCGCTGACAACGCCCAGCCGGGCGGCCAGACGCTGGGTCAGCAGGCCCAGGATCGTGGCCGACAGCAGCATCCACAGCAGCTGTAACACACGCACAGCAGCGTTCACAGCAGCTGTTATACGCACACAGCGGCGTTCACAGCAGCTGCAAAACACACACAGCAGCGTTCACAGCAGCTGTAACACACACACAGCAGCGTTCACAGCAGCTGTAACACACACAGCAGCGTTCACAGCAGCTGTAAAACACACAGCAACGTTCACAGCAGCTGAAGCACACACATCAACGTCCACAGCAGCTATAACACACGCACAGCAGCGTTCACAACAGCTGTAACACACACACACACACACACACACACACACACACACACACACACACACACACACACACACACACACACACACGCACGCACGCACGCACGCACGCACGCACGCACGCACAGCACGCACGCACGCACGCACGCACGCACGCACGCACACGCACGCACGCACGCACGCACGCACGCACGCACACACACACACACACACACACACACACACACACACACACACACACACACACACACGCATGCACGCATGCACGCATGCACGCACAGTAGCGTCCACAGCAGCTGTAAAACACACACAGCAGCGTTCACAGCAGCGGTTACACACACACAGCAGCGACTACAACAGCAGATATACGCAGCAGCGTCCATCACAGCATGTGACACAGAAAAGGGTTGTAACACACACAGCAGCGTCTACAGCAGCTCGAGTGCACAGCAGCTCCTGCAAAGGCAGAAATACTCCGAAGCATTTACAGATACTGAGAAGTACAGTCGCTGAGGCATACAGCAACACTCGAAGCAGTGGAAAACGCAGATAAGACGGTCGTATTAGCCTGGTTCGATTGTTTCGATTGTGCAACAGTGCAAACAATAGCAAAAGTGAATTACTTCTGCTATTGTTTCGATAAGGGCATGCGGCCGAAATATCAACCCAAGTATATCTCCATTCTCCTGTTTTTTTTCTCTGAGGAATAAGGCTAATACTACTGTCCCATCTATGTGAATAATATTCTTCGCTAATGCACTGAACAACTCACAGTGGAAAACGCGGCAATAGCGTCTGGCACAGCAATGGCGCACAGAGAAGCTGGAAGATACAGCAGTATCGACAACAGCTAGGATAGGCAAAAGCTTAAATACAAAACAGCACCCACAGCAGCTGGAGTATACAGCAAATTGGCTACCTGCTGTGCCTAAGGTAGCTGAAACATACACGAGTAACCGATCAGCCAAGTACGAGTAAGTATGACGGCGCTGAAATGCACAGCATCACGAGCAACAGCCGGGGTGCACAGTAATAAATAAAGCGACTGAGATATACATCAAACGTCCACATGTGAGCTACACAACAGTTGAAATCTGCACTAAATTTGGCTGATATTCACTACGGCTGAAATACATGTACAGTAAATGGAATACTAAACAACATTTACAGCGAGTGAAAAACACAGCGGATGAATGGAGCAAACAGCGTTCAGAAAAGCTGAACTAGACACCGAATGGAATGTATTGCTGCATCCAAAGCCGCTGAATACACAGCAGCTTCCAGCTGACCTGAAATGGGAGAAGGCACGCACAAAAGCTGACTTACACATCCATAATACGACATACAGCCCAGTGCCCGCAGCAGCTGGGATACGCAAGGTCACGGGCTGTCACAATATCGAGTGGCAGGCGTTGTCAGCAGTTCAGGCATTAGGAACAACTAACCCACTAAGTGCGTCATGCCACGCCAAACTGCTCAGTACCCACTAGTTTGCTGAGGCACATGCTTGTTACAGCCGAAAATCCCCAGCTGGTTCTCTGGGAATTCTAAGGAAACGACGCGCTAATAAAAAAAACATTAGCTCTAAATGGCTGCGCGACAACCTGCCGGTTTGTTTAGGCACCGTCCAATACTTAACATGCCCTGACAGATACCATGTCTTCACCTGGCACTTATGGACACGGTTCACACTCCACACCACAGCGTTCAGACGTTCTCACCCTGTAGCCGACAACCGTGCCAGACTGCAGGTCAGGCTCACCCTGCCGCCGACAACCGTGCCAGACTGCAGGTCAGACTCACCCTGTAGCCGGCAATCGTGCCAGACTGCAGGTCAGGCTCACCCTGCCGCCGACAACCGTGCCAGACTGCAGGTCAGACTCACCCTGTAGCCGGCAATCGTGCCAGACTGCAGGTCAGACTCACCCTGTCGCCGGCAATCGTGCCAGACTGCAGGTCAGACTCACCCTGTCGCCGACAATCGTGCCAGACTGCAGGTCAGACTCACCCTGTGGCCGACAACCGCGCCGGACTGCAAGTCAGACTCACCCTGTCGCCGGCAACCGTGCCAGACTGCAGGTCAGACTCACCCTGTCGCCGACAACCGTGCCAGACTGCAGGTCAGACTCACCCTGTCGCCGACAACCGTGCCAGACTGCAGGTCAGACTCACCCTGTCGCCGACAACCGTGCCAGACTGCAGGTCAGACTCACCCTGTCGCCGACAACCGTGCCAGACTGCAGGTCAGACTCACTCTGTAGCCGGCGACCGTGCCAGACTGCAGGTCAGACTCGATGTTTCCCGGGTCCAGGTAGGCGATGCTCATGAGGAAGCCTGGCCCCGTGAATGCCCACAGCTTGCGGAAGCTGAACAGTTTTTCCTGCAGGCATCAGCATCGGGTCAGTGCGGGCCGAACACGTGGTCGTGCTACTGCGCGGATCTGTGCAGTGCCGACATTCGAGCGCAAACGAAAACACATAGGGTCTCATGGACGGCAGCAAAGCAAAACACAGATAGAACATTGAAGTAAGAGCGAGCAATTGCTGCAAAAACACGCGCTTCGCTAGTAATCAATTTCCCCCCCCTCCCCCCATGTTTTTCAGAACATTTTCCATTTAGCACGGTGTAGCCACGCCAAACTTTGCATAGCTGTAGACAGTTGACTAGCAGATCTGACTTGCAGCTTAGTTGACTAGCAGTTCATAAAATCACATGTTGATCTCTTGGTTTACAAAACTGCATGTACCTTCTTAGCTCGATGACCTATGGCAAGTCAAAATCAGCCATGGCTATCAGCGTAAGCAATTCCTGGGAAATTGTTCAATCTGACGCGACAAAAAAGTGTTAGGAGAAGACATACATCTCTGAAAAAGCTTCGTAGATAATTAGCCGATTAAATTTAGGATTACGCCCTGGGTCAGGTGTGAAAGTCAGACCGAGGGCTAAACAGACTGCTTTTTCACTGGTGAACTCGTTTTAAGGAACAGCTGTTGACGCTTACTTCACATTTTTATCACAAGGACGTCAAAATGCACCGTATTTGAACTTTTCGAAGGTTAAAGGAGGTCACTGATCTTAAATGACCCACAACAATCTCTTCTTTTAAGGAGCATACCGCCTAATGTACTTATTCATGCTTACCTCAATCAAAGAGTCAAAGCAATCTCGTAAGTTTTTGGTCACACGAGCTCCTAAAGGTCAAATACAGTCAATGACATGAAAGACACACCGTTGACCTTGTGCTTGAGGCAGGTATCTAAGATAAAGACGCTTACACGAGGAGGTCTGGAAGCACTTCGGACACCGATCTGGAATCTGACCTTGCTTGACCTTATTTTAACCAAAGGCCATGACCTACCAAGCTGACCATGACCAAACTGACAAAGCTGACCAAGCTGACTGCCGGTGACCTGACCTATGAATCTCAATATTTGACACAACTGTGTTGACGTGCAGACCCACATACCTTGTGAATTTAGTGCTTCATTTGTCCGCACCCCTCACCCCAACCCGAGCGGGTCGCATTCAACTGACTACTCACGGGCAGGTTCAATGCCTTCAAGACATTCTGAGTCATCCGTGAGCTGACCGCGCTACCGCTTCCCACCCGTGACCCGACCTCGTCACCGCACCTACAGCCGTGAGCTGACCGCGCCACCGCCTCCCACCCGTGACCTGACCTCGTCACCGCTCCTACAGCCGTGAGCTGACCGCGCCACCGCTTCCCACCTGTGACCTGACCTCGTCACCGCTGCTTCAGTCGTGAGCTGACCGCGCCACCGCTTCCCACCCGTGACCTGACCTCGTCACCGTTGCTCCAGCCATGAGCTGACCGCGCCACCGCTTCCTACCCTTGACCTGACTTCGTCACCGCTCCTACAGCCGTGAGCTGGCCGCACTACCGCTTCCCACCCGTGACCTGACCTCGTCACCGCTGCTCCAGTCCTGAGCTGACCGCGCCACCGCCTCCCACCCGTGACCTGACCTAGTCACCGCTCCTACAGCCGTGAGCTGACCGCGCTACCGCTTCCCATCCGTGACCTGACCTCGTCACTGCTGCTCCAATCATGAGCTGACCGCGCTACCGCTTCCTACCCGTGACCTGACCTCGTCACCGCTCCTACAGCCGTGAGCTGACGGCGCTACCACTTCCCACCTGTGACCTGACCTCGTCACCGCTCCTACAGCCGTGAGCTGACGGCGCTACCGCTTCCCACCTGTGACCTGACCTCGTCACCGCTGCTCCAGTCATGAGCTCACCGCGCTACCGCTTCCTACCCGTGACCTGACCTCGCCACCGCTCCTACAGCCGTGACCTGGCCCGTTAATGCTCCCCAGACGTGACCTGACCTCTCACCACTCCCCTACTGTGATCTCGTTCCTTCATCGCTCCATTAACGTGCACTGGCCTTATCCCTCAACCGTCTCCTTCCCATCTAACTGTGAATTAGTCGGCTCCGGCTATGACCTGATCTCGTAACATCTCCCTTGCCGCGACCCCAACCCGGCCACGGGCTAACCTCGTCGCCGGGTGGCACCTCCACCCGATTGTCGGTGAAGTAGGTGTCGATGGGGGCCGGCGGCAGGTCCATCCGCTTCTTGAGCGACGACGGCGAGCCGCTGCCGCTGCGGTCGCTGCCGTTGCTGACGGCGGCCGCCGAGTCTCCCGCGCTCGACGTCATGGCGGCCAGTGCAACGGCTGGGGGCGGCTGTTCGGCCTGTCGAGGTCACAGGAGCGAGGGTCAACGCGGGCTCGGGGCCAGCTGCGACAACAGACGGCACAGGCGAGGCGGGCGAAAATACGCTACAGACTGTGACGGGACGGTGAGAGGAAGGCATTGAGGACCTCGGGTTGAATATCTCTGCTGTCGCAGGTGATGCGAGATGCAACTGGATAGAGCAACGCCACGGAAATGTCACAAACCACGTCTCACAAACATGCAGCAAACAAGCTTGGTGCTGTGTGCTTTGCTTGCATGTTTGACGTTTAATAATGAGACACTGGTTTTATTCCGTGCCTCAAGCCCAGTTTTGTCGTACTTATAGGCGACCTACAAAACCTGTGCCACGCTTGGCGCCAGTTCTTACTGACCGCCGACCCAATGCACTCAGTGATCGTTTACTGACCCGATAAAGCCACAAGCAAACTGACGATAGCGTCGAAAATGATCACCACACAACGGCAAGGTAGCTTTCAGCAAAAAATTTCAGGCGCGACTAAAACGATAAAGATAGCGAAAAACGGAGCACACGGGAGGCACATATAAATAAAGGGAGGACAAATACGCAAGTCACCCGTCACAATTGGGGCTTCAGGAGTGCTTTGAATGTCCCGCATATTTAGCGGCGTATACAATGTAGTGACGACATCAATAAATCGTTCTAAAGCGTCGTTTTACACTGCCATCTGGTCCTGGCAGCACCGTATCATGAATGCCGGGGGTCACGGAACCCATTCACACTCTCGGCACGCCCGACCATGAAAAGGGTGGCTGTCAGCCATGCCAAAAGTTGAACCAATGATCATACATGCAGCAGTGTATTTGGGCGGGGTGGTTGCTAACGGAGCGCAATGCCTCATTGCATCATTTGTCTTTCCGCGTTCAAATATTGCACAGCGTGAATGCTTACGTAACACCACTCTATCGTGACGGAACACTGACAACAATGTTTCTGCAGCGCCGCAACCGAGCTGTTTGAGAGGCTGAGATAGCAGCTTCAGGAAGGCTCATTCACGTGTCAAAAGCAGAGGTGGTTAACATTTCATACGTCCAATAATAGGCCTCCTAACACAGATGCGTGGCACAACGCTGGATAGCATAAAATCACAGCCTCTGAATCCATCTATAACAGCCCCAGGCCGGGCTACCAGTCCGCTATTTATTATGACACTGCAGCTCTAGATCACAAGACGCTGGATCGGCCCACCAAATAACAGGGAGAGAGCAGGGAGCGAGGCAGGGTAGAGCGGGAGAGTGCCCTTCACCGCGCCCCAGCCACGTCGCCTCATTGCTCAGGTCACGTGCAATGTGCCTGCCCGCCCCGTAAAACACAAGGGAAGTTTTTGCGTGCTTTCAGCCAGTGGCTCTCAACTTCATCACTGCCTCACCATGCCGACATTGCACCGAATCTGTCCACGGCCGGTGCGTCAGCCTAGTTTGGGGGAGACAGCCGTGTCCCGGCGGTCGCCTCGGGCCGGACCTGCTTAAGCGATATTCCCGCACGGAGCGGGCCGAGACCGCACGGAGAGGAAATCTGTACACGTCCGGTGGGGAGTGGTCGACGGCAGAGGCGAAGTAAATAACCAGACTACTGACGCGCAGTACCTCGGACTGAGACGACAGTGTGATCGCAACGCCTGTACCCACACGGCAGCCAGGTGCACAGCTGCTGACAGCAGGGCGACATCGGATACGACGGCAAACACCACGCGCTCGTTACAGGCTGGTGCTGGAGATGTAGCTAGAGCAGATGCGCTGAGTCACGTTTAAAGCGGATGTCCGGCTTGCATCACGCCCCATCACACCGCCTCGTTGTTAGGATCACGTGATCCACTTCAACGGCTCATAAAACACGACAGAAGTTTTTGAGTCCTTTCAGCGAGCGGCTCTCAATTTCAGGGCCGGCCCTGTCGTGTCGGAACATCGGGCACGCAGGATAGCGGTCGAGGCAGCAGCCAGAAGATCACAACCTGAAGCGGTCAAACCCAACAGCGGATCGCCACAGCGTAGCAACATGATTATGTTATCATATATTGTTACATGTTCGCAGATCAAATAATGGAGGAGTTTCCGCGGATACGTTTTGGTCAGGCCCCGAGCGATTTTGATCCCACCCGGCCACACCCACCAAATGAACACTGAAAGACCTTGGTGACTCCAAGGCCCTGTAACAACAGGTTGGGCGGCAATATAATACCAGAATATATTAGATTTCAAATTGGTGCCGGGACAGCGATCTCATATGCTGTTTTTATCCATCATTTTGTAATATCGCCACTTAAATAAAAAATTGGTTAACACATAGTGTCTGGCTATAAATTGTTATCTGTTATAGGGAATACGTAGATAAGCATCCTCGATGACCTAAAACTATGACTAAATCTGGCAATGTTACAATCATGGTGTTCCGGCGGCATAACAAAACTGTACGGTCCTGCTGGCAGCATGCAGGGCAGCACAGGTATTTTCCGCCGTTCATTGTTCGGCGATCCCGGTAAACATTTTCGTAAGAGTGACTACAATGACACTATACTGACGTTTATGTTATTATCTTCCCTAAATTGCGCCCTCAAGGAACCTACAAATAAACAAAACCTCTAATTTTTGGACCTTGCACCGGTGTTACATGCAAATTTGTCATAGAAGATCCATCTGTGTGTCCATCCAGGTGTATCTGTTTGTAGACATTGTAATCAGGACGTGTATGTGCAATTTTATGCCAACAATAAAATTTCAGACATAATAAGATGAAACATACCATGAACTTTCAGCGTCAAGCCATACACTGGCTGTCTTCAGGTTGTCACCTACCCTGTTTTGATGTTTGAAGTATAATTATCGGCATGCAATCAATCATAACTTTTTCTACTATTTGAGTCGCGTAAGCTTCAGATACGCAAGATTAAGTAGGTAGTATTTAATTCACGCGGCTGTTGACTGTATACCACCTCCAGCGGCAGTTTGGAGACCGCACATAGTCTTCAGTTTGGTACTGACGTAATGCGTGAAACAAAAGGCGCGCCTGCTAACAAAACTCGCGTATTTGCGAACCGCGCGGTTTCCATTTCACCGCAAAAAAACTGAACACAATCCAACGTGAGGTAACTGAACTGCACACAGTACATGTGCTGCCATCTGCGAATCGTTTGTGGCGAACCGCACAATCAACAAAGGTACCACGCGCGGTGCCCGCTTCTCGCGGATGACACGGCGAAGTATGCCGCTAGGTGCACACCGCAAACCGAAGGCACTACAATAATGGCATCACAATAGAAAATAATACAAAGAAATAAGTGAAAGCCAGGTGGTGACAGTGGAAATAACCACAGTGAGTAGGAATGAAAAGGCATAACCATGCACGCTGACGTTGAAACGTAGGACATTGAGAAAACCCACGTGGATGATTCTGCCAAACGCTATGTGAGCCCGCATCGCTGACAGTATTTGTATACAGGTGTCATTTCTCTCATCCTTAGCTGAATAATTACGCACACACAATCGATTATCATATTGTACCAAAATAAATAACGTTGGCGGCCCTGCAGCGACTCGCTAAATGCTGTTAGGCCGTCGACCATGGCCCGATGGGATAATGTGGTCATGTATACGATCATATGAGGGCAGATAGCTCAAACTGAGTACCCTTAAGACTGATGCCCAGTTCAAGCTGATCCAAATTTCTATATAATTTTCGGTTAGAATAGAACCAGATGGAATTGTGCACATAGGTAACTAAGGAGCGTGTAGTGATGCTGGATGACTTATATTCAATGAACATGTATCCGTTGCCACGTGGAGGATAATGACCTCGTCAAAGATTCAGTCGCGTTGAACCTCATGCACCAAGGCTTTTCACAAGAGCTGCACGAGATGAGGGATATAGCATCTTGCACGAAGCAAATGCGAGCGCAAACATTTGTATACACATGTATGATACAGGTTAGCACTACATCAACGATGTAGATCCGCCCATTCCTGGCTTCACTCGGCTCTACCATATTTTGAGCACGGATTCAGATTTAATCAGCCTTCGAAAACATTTATACATTTGAAATGGTTTGGATCCTGCCTGACCAGATGCGGTTTGGATCGGTTCGGACCGTTTCGCGCTTTGGCCAGCACCAGCATCGTGGCGCCAACCTCCCACACGTACACAAGGTGGTCGTGCCTTGTTTATCCTTGCCCAAGAGGACTACTGCAGCGGGTCTGTGGAGAACATCCCGTTTACGGAAGGTCACGCGAGGCTGGCAGATCCTAGTAGGATAATGCATAGATAAAGGGCAACGCCGCATGTCCAGGACAGTAGTGAATGGGGTCATGCGAAATATGTTAGGTTGTAAGAGTTTTTTTCTGAAATGGAATGCATCCTCTGATTGATTTCAACCGCAAGTAGCCTAGTCAATATTGGACTATGCCACTTTTCCTGACATCTACCATCTTGCAATGATAAGCGTCACTATTGCATGAAACAATTGACTTCTTCATAATGAGCAACCTTCGTATTCAACTTCACCGACGACTACACATTATGACAATAAATCACAATTACACAATGGTAAATAATCTTAATTTCATTTTTTATATGCCATATTGAGTTATTCATATTGGTGCGGTAGAGATGAGCAGCATTGTGCCAGGTGATTCTGCAAGAAGTACACGGTGCCATCGCCGCGAAGTTTGGAATGCTATTTCGGGCGGATAAATCATTTCCAAACCAATGCTGCTGTCATTAGACTTCGATTACCTTGATCTACCTGTTCCTAGAACCACCTCATTTTTATGGAAAGTAACCACACACTCTCCTTAACAGAAAACGTTTTTGGCTATTGTAAATATACTAAACTTTCACCGCTAGCCATCCTTTCGTCACCTAGAATAGGCGGTATGCAGGGTAAGTGTGTACAACCTACATTCGACCTGTTTGATATAGCTGTCACGTGCATCCACTCATCCGTAGATCAGTAGTCCTACGACGCCCATTGCGCCATAGAGCTGCATTTGGAGCGAGCACGACCAGCTGCGATAAGAGAAGAGAGGGGAAAACATCTTGAGTGGACTGACCGCGTCAAGTTGGGTGTGGCGACGGTGATCAGATTCACAGGATGCATGTACAGGAACATCCACAAGTACAAGGGGAAGATCGGTTATGCACGTTACATTTACTGGACGCGGCACGTAATATAGAAAGGTTCAGATGTGCCCAAGAACTATATGTCTCGCAGTGGCACCGCGTTATTCAAAATTGTTGGTGTACTTCAAGATTATGGTTGCATACTTTTTACACCAAAATTACCTCCGTGTCAATATGGGTTGTGGGCTTATTTATAATCAATTTTCATTGATAAGTTATTCTAAATAAGCTGAATATAATAACACTGATGGGTTATTTTAGAAAAAGTTGAAAAAATATCAAGCTACCTCCGCTTACCTGCGATGATTGATTTATATGACACATTCTAACTGGCGGTCGTACTAGCATCCAAATTTCGATCGCATGTGTTGAGGTTTCTCTCATCTAGAACAGTGAACCCGAACGATCAGGAACAAAGCTACACAAAAGTGACGGTATGAGCTTAAGGACGAGGTTAGAAAACGACAGTGGCTTTTGATACTTCTTGCGCCATTGCTATAATTTTGTTAGCTTGTTGCGCGAGGCTCAAATTGGGACAGTTCCTACACATAAAAGGAAATAAGCCCAGCATTCTATATTTTTAGGAATTAGTTTTCTAGAGCTACTTATTATTCCAGAAAGCTGTGCTTCAAACCAATCGTATCCAGATAGCATCAATCTTTCCGCTTTTGTACGTCGTATCTGGTCGTGACGTCAAGGAATAAATCATTCACCATCACGAAAGTCCATCGTTTGCATCGTCCCATGCCTAGCCAACAGCACTGGATGTTTTTTAAGATGTAAAAAGAAGACTTCTGGCACAAAAGGAGTAAATTGCTAGCATCATGAAAGTCCATGTCCCATGCCTAGCCCACAGCACTGGATGTTTTTACGACGTAAAAGGAAAACTGACAACAACAAAACTATCAGAAATAACCGTTGGATCTGATCGCGAATACACACGTATCGAACGTAAAACCACTTGCTGGTAGGCACAGTCCTCATAGCGAGCTCATCGTGGAATAACAAGCTTCCCTACCACGCAAACGATGCTTAAAGAACAGACCAATATCAAGACAGTATATTTTCGCAACACGCCACCACGCTATTAAAGCACACGTTTACAAAGGATTCCCAATTCCGTGCAAGGTTGAACAAGGTTTTACGAAGCCCCTGAATCGGTCCGTGATTTGAAAGCGACCTTGAACTTTATTGGCAGCCATGCTTCCCGATACACAGCCGTTCTATCGACCCATCTAAGCTCTTATGGCACACGAATATTGCAAACGGTGTCTCATGGGCACGATGGCCATACTGCACAAAGCTAGGTGTTGATGTCGTGCACCGGGTGAAATGCAGGAAAACTTATACCTTGCATTTGATCATGGGCGATAAATGTTCACTCCTTTGGAAGCGTGTACATGCATTCTACGATATTTTGCAGATCGTATTCCCTAGTACGCGTCGTTCCACGCTGTCTTTTTTCAGACGATCCCAAACGCCTACATGCATGGGATGTCAGCATCCGCACGCGGGTCTTCCCTGACGCTCAATGTATTGTGTTATAACTTCGGCGCAGTTTGTCACTTCGAATCAAGGGGAGCGTTTCACGTTTGCATGGGGTTCTAAACTGAAATGGCCATCCTGAAGATCTGTTGGTGCTGTTCACAATCATGCCCTTCTTAAGATCTAAGCCGCTCTAGTTTCTGAACTTCACACCCAGGAAAATGGGGGCAGGTACAGCGGGGAGAGTGTTTCAAAGCCACCTTGACATTCATGACGTCATAATAACGTCATTCAAATCCTGCCATTCCATATGTCATGCGGCGACCATGGCCGAGACAAATATAATTGTCGAAGCGTTCATATCTGGTCGGCTGGTGGCGGGGGCCGCTTAAAGGTCAGCTGATGTCAAAGGGCGGGACGGACGGTCCCGAGCATGGCGGCACGTTCAACCTTCGCCGCAAAATTCTGCGGTTGACCCTGAACTTCGCGACTGGATGGTGTGGTCAGCGCTCACGAACAAACACTGGTTAGCGCTGGCACTGATCCAAGAAACATATCCAATCCAAAGATTTGAACTAATTCTTTAAAAACGCCATGGGTGGCAATATGCAAATAAGCGCATTCAAAAGCGGCAAATGCCAACGCAACTGCATCACACAGGTGTGCAGTCAGCACTCCGATGTCCGTCCCAAGCCCACCATCCACCGAACGACAAAGCAACAGCATACACGCCGAGCGCATTGTACACCAGCTCAGCAATGCGCGTGGTGGCCGACGGATTCAGGACCGCCCTGCACGCCCAGCGCCGCTGACGCCGAGCCGCAGCTCTCACCATGGCAAGGAACATGGCGGCGCGGCGCGCGCGCACGCCAGCCGGCTGGTTTTCCGGCACGCGGACACCTGACGGCGGACCGAAGCAGCCCGCCGGCGGACCGGCCCGCGCGCGACTGAGGGCCCTGGCGGCCGGCGCTACAACGGCCCGCACCGGCGGCCGGAGCCACGAGTCACGCCCGCGCGGACTGCAGCGCAGCGAGTCAGAGTCACGGGCAGCGCCGCCTGCCGGGCGCGAACGGGAGCCGCTCCCGTCTTAGAGGGGTTCTGAGTGCGGGCTGAGGAGCGTTGAAATCCTGGGGGGGGGGGGGGGGGAAGGAGGAGGAGGAACCAGAATACTTCTAGGTGGTGCGAACGTTTGTGGCGAGGATGACATAGGGATTTGTCTTGCGTTGGCACAAACGGCAGGCGTTTCTGGACCTGATGGCATGCCATTGCAAAGGCCGTGTTGCGAAGTTTATTTCCGATAAACCGCCGCTTGACAACACAATGAGTGCGCCAGCTGAGCGTCGCCAGAGACACTCCTGATTTCCCTCAGCTGTCGGCTGTCCACCACACTTGCGAAGCTGCGGTCAGTCCAGCGCAGGTGCGCCGACATGTGGTCACGCCTTCGGCGGCTCCCACCTGACCTAGATGCCCTAGTGGATGCGTTGTGTACACAACCTTTTGCTGGTCGTGGGCTAGGTGTGGGACTAATCGGATAGGCTAAAACTAAAACTGGCGTCTCGGGTGCCTGCGGACTCAAACTCCTGCAATGCCCCACGCTGTCCCTGACGCAGATTGACGATGGCTATTGCATCCGTCCATTTATAAAACTCGTGTTTTGCCGTCTTCTAAACAAATTGTGAAACGCATTGTATTTCGCACTTTTTAGGTTTCATTATCCGTAAGCATGGTATTCCACAGAGACCTTAATGGTGGCCAGCGCTTTGCTGTTGTCCCCTTTCCGGCCGTCCATGTCGCGTAGGGTGTTTTCATATTACGTGGTCTCGCCCTGGAACCACCCACCGCCGGTTGCTTTGACCTCCCGGAGCCGTACTGCGCTCATATCTCGACTTGGCCAATGTGAAAAAGAGGGTTTTGTTTGACTTTGAATGCCTTTCAAGCTCTTGGCGTGTGATCATCATCGCCGCATCTTCGTTTTTATCGTGTAATTTGTAGCCATTGACTCGAATCAAACATTAATCCATACTATGGAACGATCCGTAGTAAATACGTGACATGACAAAGCCTCAGGGAGATAAAAAGGCCCAAAAGAGTCTGCGCGTCCGTAAAGACAATACGTGACGTCACGCATAAGCTGTCGTCCGGCTTTCAGTAAACAGCTGAGACGAGCCGGACGGTAAAGAACCTTCGTGAGCTCACGTAAATTTTACGCAGTTTCGACTAATCCAATGCGCCTCGCAATCCTTGACATGATGGTCATACAACGCTCATAATTACGATGGATATTCACGAGTAATAGGCAAATTAACCAGAGCCATATTATCATGCCATTTATAGGCTAAAATAAAACGTTGACATTTCCTTGCCGCAAAAAAAGAGATTTTTTTGGCATCCCTGTCGACTGCTGGGAAAATTGTAAGCCGGGCAACTATTGCAGCCCATACGTTTTGGAAAGCACGCTTTCAAATGCCTTACGTATTAGTTACATCTTAAGCTGATCTGGTTTCCGTGGTATGACAAAAAAAAAACAACAAAGAAAGCGCTCGAAGGCCGCCTGATCTGTGGTGCTCACTCCCGACTGCGTGATGCGAGCCGTACGCAGGCGTCCGATTAGCATCATACGCTAGCCCCATCTTTACTGTACAAACATGTACTGGCTTCATGTCGCTGCTACCCTTGGCTGCTGAGATATCTGTCCTATATTGCAACCAATTTGCCGTGCTGTTGCCCTTCGTGGGTTCCTGTTACCATGTTAAGCCGACCTTGATGAAATATGTGGGTTTAAAAACGGCCTCGAGCGCGCGCCATGCACCAGCCGCGGGCGGCATCTCAACAGAAATCGGTACTGCACTGGTTACGCGAGAAACCAGATGCAGTCATGAAGCCAACTAATGTGATGCAAGCACGGCTTGGAGACAGCAGAGACTCATGAAACAACATTCCTCAGCAGGGCGGTGTTAGTAGCGGAACATGGCGAGCCGGCGATAATGTGGTGCCGAATAGCATGCTATTAAACTTCTCAAAGTAGATCTTCGAAACATAAACAACGCAGCCTGCGTCAGTCGATAGCCTATACCATACTTTGCTCAGTTCGCCTATTCTTCTCCGAAATAAGGCTTAAAGCATGTGTTTTGTGATCAACTCGACGAAACATATCACTTGATGGCAACCCCATCTTGCCATAAGGGACAGGCATTGGGAAAGGCGTCCAACAGTAGTGGCGACGCACAGCTTTTCAGAAAACACGGAACATCACAAGGGGCCATACCCGCCGGCTTCAGGCGTTGACCTGTTGCGAACGTTTCACGCTCGACACCTGAACAGACATAATATCACGCATCACGGACGATCAAAAGTTGCATAAAGCGGTGGGGCGATCCGCTCCGATCCACCTCCCCCCTCTCCCCCCCTCCCCTTCACCAGGCTTACGTATAAAAATCGGTAAGGCAGAAACAAATTTGGGAAAAGACGGAACTCACTGTGGCGCGTGACCGCTCTGGTCAGTCGAAAAGGCAAAGTCCTGCTGTCTGGCTGCATGCGTACGAGCCTTGTGATTCAGGGGTCCGTACATAAATCCTCGTCGCTCCGCTTAGCCGATCACAATGCATAACATTTCTGTCATTTGTCATTACTCAAGCCGTTAATTGAGAAATGACATTACCGCTCCCATTACCGCTCCCTTCACGGTTTTAGTGTTCACGGAATTATTCCATCTTACGCGGGGTTTGCTTGGTGCCTCTGAGCTCCCGTCTACTCGTGCGTTCTGCTGAGCGCGAACAGACGAGCATGTTCTGCGACTCAGAGGCCTTTTTCAGTACGCTGAACGAACTGGGCTCTGATCTCTCCACCCTTCCCACTCATCATCGTCAAAAAGAGGGCTTCATGATACACTAAGCTGTCATTTGTCTTAAAATGGAAGCCGATTTAAATCGAGAAAAATATTGTCAACACACGTCAGAAAAATCATTGAGCGGGAGCCTAAGCCACCTGCCGCGGTTTAACGTCCAGAGTCTAAGGCTCGCTACGTCAGATGAACTGTCACGCTCTGGACACTGGCAGCCAGGTCACAGACGATCCGCTGGTCAGAGCTGAGGTCTGCAGCCGCAGCTGCCGTCATCTCGGCCACGTCGTCGTTGGTAGGACTAAACTAGACGACAGGCGGCTCATGCACTGCTCCCACAACCGCACAGCCGGGTGGTCCTGTGAACGACAGCGGTCCAGGCGTCACACTATCAAGCTCCTTCAACTCTGCCGCAGATTAAGCTCGTTTGCTTACAACTGGCAGATAAACCAAGTGAACGGTCTTCTTGCTGACCAGCTCAAACGGCCGGCAGATGTCGTTAGATCACTCAGCGGTTACCATGTTGCCATCACGTCTAAGAACGGCCTCCGTCGTACTTGCAGCATGTCATTTGTAGTTCACCAAACTAGTCTATGGTATTGGGAGAGGTCTAGACTGAGGGGCAAAGTGCTAAGTGTATGCCCCACCGAGCTTGGCTATCACAGCCACGTGCTCGTCTTGAAGCACGTCTCCTGTGCTGGCATAGGTGAGATCCTTCCGACAATCAAAGCACAGTCCAGCCAGGCCTAAGCCGCGGGGACGACTGGCTCTGGCCTGTGATTCTCCCAACGGGATCTGATGTCGGGCTGGCCACACTTTTTTGGCATTTCTTTGCCCTTTCGCCAACACTGATATGCGACCGACACCCTTTTCAAAAGCACTGGCCTCAGCCCTGGAACATGAAGCGTTGTCGGCGTCGACACCGCGTGGTGCGCCGGAGACCCCGGGTCGCGGGATCGGACGCTCAGCGTGTGTGGCCGGCTCCGGAGGCAGAAATGGCCACGCTCACCAGCAAACAAACGGAACGGCCATTATCGACTAAATGACTCTCCTCTCAACTGTCACTACTGATAGCCGACTCTGCCAACAATTCGCACATAACTGGTCTCCGCCGTCCGCCTTTTCTTGACCCCACGCATCGACTGGTTCGAAACGGCCCGACACAGCAACGCAGTCACCCTTCCCCTGGTTACCGCCCCTCCATCTGTTTACACAGGACGCACACAGGAAGGCACAGGTCTTGCCTAGTCGTACAACGTGGTCTGAACGGCGAAGGCGTCTTGATATCAATATGAACAATGCGAAGAGATTTCGAGACGTGAAAAACGTCGGTTTCTTACACAGCACTCATAGTTGGTGTGCATGATGGTGAAAAATGCAACGGTAACCAGTACCGACTAAATGACTCTCTTCTCAACTGTCACTAATGATAGCCGACTCTGCCAACAATTGTACATAACTGGTCTCCGCCGTCCGCCTTTCTTGACCCCACGCATCGACTGGTTCGAAACGGCCCGACACAGCAAACGCAGTCACCCTTCCCCTGGTTACCGCCCCTCCATCTGTTTACACAGGACGACACGGGAAGGCACAGGTCTTGCCTAGTCGTACAAGTGGTCTGAACGGCGAAGGCGTCTTGATATCAATATGAACAATGCGAAGAGATTTCGAGACGTGAAAAACGTCGGTTTTCTTACACAGCACTCATAGTTGGTGTGCATGATGGTTGAAAAATGCAACGGTAACCGAAAACTGTGGAGGAACGCCAGTGTTATACAGTACGAGCTCATGAGCTGCGTAACGACATAGGTTCACCCCATCCTTTGAAGTAAACCACATAACGCACTCACCTTAGCAAAAATAATGGCATGAAAGTCGCAGCTAATTTGCAATGTCGGGGATGAGCTACATGGTCAATTTCGATTTCACTAAAACCGAGCATACATTTCATCATTTCTGTATTACTTACTTGACTAACGAAACGTTTCGCGCAAATTCCACGGCTGTTTGCATTTTAACAGCTTCAACAAAACAAACTGTCAGCGGCAGAACGCCGCAGACCTCAACGTGAATCATCAATGAACATTTCGAAGGGTCGCTGATGCACCACGCCTTAGAAAATAGAAGTGCAGATTTGGCTACGGAGGAGCTTGCATTATTTGTAAAACGTCAAGATAGACAGAAGGACACAATCGTAGATGGCACAAAGACACAGGAGACAGACATAAAAACGGAGGCAGAGAGAGCGACAGACAAAGACAGAGACAAAGACAAAGGCAAAGACAGAGACAGATACAAAGGCAGAGAAAGAGAAAGACACAGATACAGAGACAGATAGCGACAGGAACAGGGACAGGGACAGGGACAGGGACAGGGACAGGGACAGGGACAGGGACAGGGATGGGGACAGAGACAGAGACAGAAACAAAGACAGAGATGAGACAGAGGCAGAGACAGAGACAGAGACAGGGAAAAACGGGGAAGAAAAGTGAGACCAAAATCTGGACAGGGTAAGGTACGAACATTCCAACACAGAGCAATGTTTAACGTGTGGGCCATATCGAACCAGAAATACAAATCTTGCGATACACCGCATTGCAATACGGTCGAAAATTTCGAAATATTTCGTCAAAGCTGTCTTCTCGGGGACAGTAAGCACTGGGCCACAAGTGAGTCCTATTATCGGAAGATTCACCCGCAAAATGACGTTCCTTCTTGCGAACCTGTTTCGAACCCTATATTGACTAGACCTCACGGTACCGAGCTCTAGTCACTGAACATGTGGCGGTAATTAAACCTGCGGTCGTCAGCTCAGCAATCAAGGGATCCGATTATAGCATGTAGGCCGTTATGAAGAGCGGGGCAGGGAGCTGTTGGGGAGAAAATGGTATGCACTCATCCCTTAACCTTGCACGGACCACTAAAATAATGGTCAAGAGCACCACCGAGACACAGGTCTAAGTATTCCGAGAAACCTTATCTGCTCCGAATACTTACGGCGGTCTCAGGATCCAATGTCTACGTGCAGTCGCCCCATACGCCGAACAGTTCGGAATAATCATCGTGCAAGGCTCCCAATAAATTTCAACAGCTGTAATCAGCCGAGCATCGTGACCCCTACCTTCAGTCGCGTAGAACGCAGATCCTAGGCTGCTGCTTACACCAGCAGAAGCGTCGCCCGTGCAGATCCTAAGCTGCAGCTTACACCAGCAGAAGCGTCGTCCGTCGGAGCAGCGCAGAACGCAGAAGCCCTACGGCTGCCCGCGCTGCCTGCTTAGGAGCTCGCGACGCCCACACGGTCCCGGCAACACAGCGCAACACCCCCACCGTGAGTGGCAGCACCGACTGGCTCGGTACGACGCTGGCGCGCCGCACGGCCTGGCCCGGGCCAGGTCCCCCCTCCCCCCTCCCAAAACAGGTGACGTAGCCGGCGCGCAGACTGCGGGCGCCGAGCTGCCGGAATTTCGTCCAGACGAACACGGTTATAACCCGACGCTAGCGGGCTATCGGAACTCTGGGCACTGCCGCGAACTTTTAGGATAACGTCATAACCATGTATGTGAATACTAGTAAATACCTTTATGCAAGTACACCACAAGGGCGAATACTTGTTCAGCGAACACCTCCAGCACCACCACGGGGCCGCCGCTCGGGAGATTAAAGCACAAGTCAGCACTGGGGTGGCAATTTCTCGCGACCAGTTTGGCAGCACCTTTATGTCACGCGAAACGTGCCATGACGAAAACAAATAAAAGCGTTCTGAGGAGCGTATTTGCTGAAAAGAGAAATTGTGCTATGTAGGTAAGTCTATTCCATTTAAAAGTGTGCCAAGGGTTGTTAGTGAACTTATCACATGTGGTGCTCGTTTCAATGCCTCCAAATGTGGAGCATTCCCTTTAACCGGCGCTCTATGAGATCTGGGGCCTGCAGCGCACGAATAATCTTGGTCGCATCTGGGGTCTGCAGCGCCTTCTTCCGCCCTAGAAGCATGCCAAACACGTTGGCAAAGTTCCGCAGGCCCTGTGTGATGCATCACTAAGTTACTATTTATGACATAAATGAGACTGAAAATTGAATAGCTTCAGAAAAACGCCATATTCGTCTGGCTGACTGCAAGTATAGAAAGTAACGGACAAAGAGTCAAGAACACCACGAGAAACGCTCAAAATACGCGCGCCTCACGATATTCGGGTTCAGAAACACGCACCAGCAAACACCCCCACTTCACGGCAGCTTAAAGTACGAGCGATTTTGCCCTTCCGCTACGGTGGCAATTCTGACACAGCCAGTGTGGCGGTGACTCTGACGTCATAAAGACTTCTCATGGCCCGATCAAACGAGGACGTATTTAGGCACATATTTAGTAAAAATCAAAATTTGGTTGTCAAGAGCAGACTTTTTTCCTTAAAATCAAACGAGTACTTACAAGTGAGCTTATTGTGTCATATATGATGCCTGCTTATATATCTTCTGTATATCTGTAAGACAGTGCCGTTAGCCTTAATCCTCGCAGAATGACCAGGAGAGAGGAAATATACAGGTGCTGATATTTTGGCTACATGCATTCATCAAAACGAATATAAGCCATGCATTTAATATTCTATTTTGTCTCATTTTGAATGAACTTCTGATATTCGTGGCTATAAGGGCAAAGTTATCAAGATGCGTAATGTTTCCCGTAACTTAGTTGAACAACTTACGTCACCCATTTACCTTCAATTGCTGTGACACTTGGTGCTGGATCACTCCAAACACGAAAACTGCACGCGCCATATTTGTTTTGACGATGAGCGCGATACCGCCAATGAGATGACATACTCCCCTGACATTTGTATTGTGTCACACATGTCTGGGGGACTTTTAAATGGGCGGCTCGAAAAATGCTGCGAAATTTCGTGTGCGTGCAAACGTGGAACTTTTTGTGTGCGATCAGAAGCTCATGTCCGTGGTGGTGCTTTATGCAACGTTACATGATCTGCCAAGCCGATAATTTAATTTACAAATCACGTAAGGTGCGTGGTATACAGCTGCCCCTGTGTTGTAAAGTGCTGGGAGCCCAAGTAAGCGTTTTTTTTTTCAAGCCGTTCGCATTCGCTAGACAACTGTCACATTCTGCGTTAATCTTGCCTGGCTAAAGACGTTTGTTGGTGCTGACTCCTGACATCGAGTGGATTTTTTTGTTGTATATATTGCGGATGAATGTACTTTTCCGAGACTGCTCTGATAAGTGGTATCTCAAAAGCCTGAGCGTCTCCATCACAAGTCTATATATCCCTCTCCTGCGGAGCCGCTGTTGTTGTGGCCTGATCTCGTTGGTGCTGACAATGAAACACCTGGCTGGGCTGCAATAACCACGTGATCCCGCAATCACCGAGATTGTTCAGCATACTTTTAGTTCCCTGATGACCCTGCAGCTCCCTGGCCGGTGCCAAAATTTCTGCTTTCTCGGCCAGTCATCGCGTGAGGCAAATATTCGCGGGAGAGGGAAGTGTTCTTTGCATCAACGGACCAGGGGAAGAGGCTAATGAGGAACCCGAGGTGTCACCGGGCGTGGAGGGGAGGAAGAAGGGCTGACGAGTACCCCGAAGAAGGGAGATCGCCGGATGGCGAGGGACGGACCACCGCGAGAGGCGCGCGGTCTCACGCGCGGGATCCTGACCATCTGCGCACGAGATAAGGCAGCACCAGCTGGACCGAACCGCGCGTTCCTTCCTGTCAGTGGCCTCTGTGGATGCTTGCGTCACAATGTCCTGGGCGCGGACGGGCGGTGTGCGTACCGCCTGATCTCTGACTCATCGGCACACCACGTCGGTGACAGGGCTCTTCTGCGAATCGCACCTACCGCCGAGGTCCGCGGCGCGTGCGGAGAGCGCTTGAGCCCGCCATATCGACGGTTGTCTTCTGGGCTTTCCTGACCGATCGAGCTGCCAAGAAATGGCTGCTCTTGAAGAGTGCCTCGTGGTGTAGATAGGAGCCATACGTTACGCACGTGACTTACACCCATCCGTTGGTCTTGCGCTATTAAGGATGAGCTAGAGTTTAAGAGCGCATCGACGGCAAATGATCATACAACGCCCATAACTATCGAATTACAAGGCAGAGTCGCAGTTCAAACGGAGTTTTGAAAGCCAAACACCGTTACCTCAAATGGGAGGGGTCTTGCGTCCTTATGTAAGTCTCCGAATACCCGTGGATGGTGGGCACGGACAGTGCTGGCTGTATTGTGAAGAGAGGCCGTTGCAAATATCTCCACATATTTTTCCCATATAGCCTATATGCGAAGCCACTTGCCACTCTTATGCAGGCCAAGAACATTTTGTTACCACCTACTGACTCAACATCACAATGAGACACAACCTTGACAGCAATGCTCAGGCTTTCCAAAAGCATGTTCATGCCTTCCGTTTTCAGATCCCGAAACATGCGCCGAGCCTGCAATGTCCTGTTCACTGAACCCAGTGCACATGATCGATCACCTGTCTAACTGAACTAAACAACGAGCTCTGCCCGCCCTCCCTCGCCGCCGCGTGCGCTGGGCACAGCGCCGCGCCGGCGCGCTTCATTCGCCTGCACGGCACACCGTCATGTGTCTGTCGACTTCGCTGACAGACACTTGTTTACCCTTGCTTTCTGGGTCCCGTCAGAGGGATGGCAATCAGCTGTGAGTGACTGCAGTCTATCTCCGCGGTCGTCCCGCGTCGCTGCTCACCCCAGCAGGTCAGACGCGCGTTGGTTCGGAATCATGCTCGCTTGCGGTGTAGCAGGGCCGCCGACGGCTGGAAGAAAAAGAAGGTCGGCGGCGTGTTTGCATGGGCTGACAGCAGGCACGGGTCTGAGTTCGACCAGACCCATGTGTGTGTGTGTGTGTGTGTGTGTCGAGTGTCGAGTGTGTCAGCCTCATCTCAGCGAGTTTGGTTTGGCTTGGTTGGGTCTGGTTTGGTAAAGTCGAATTGGTTTTGAGCCAAAGTAATTTGGGCTAAGTGCCATCGTTGGCTTTTTTAAAGCTATCAGCACCTGCTTTCACCATGATTAGTATTCCAATACTGACTTGGTAAGGGGCCAAGTAAGGTTATGCCTATTTTTGGGCTCCGCCAACAGATTCGGTAGACATGATTCGGACTCTTATTTAATATATAAAGACTTGAGCCCGGACTTGGGGTCAGGTCCGTGAAAATTAGTGAAGTCGGGCTTGGACTCAGATGCAGCACGGATCAATGCAGGACGGATCAGCTGAGGACTCGGTTTCAGACTCGACGACACCAGCAATCAAACGCGAACAAGGACGCAGGCTCTCGATCTCAGACCTGTGTCTGGGCGGTATCTGGCGAGCACCTTGATTGTACAGTGATTGTACACTGTCTCTTGAACGTCCGATCTGTGGGCGATTTGGAAGCAGCAGGCAATCATATTATACGTATTAACCTTACTTATATTATAATCATATTATACATATTAGGCGTCGCAGTACACGTGTTTTAAACCCCAGCCAATACTGGCTGCCACACTGATGCTTGTTGACGAGCACAGGACATTAGATAAGCGGACCTGACTCGTTTTAAGAGTCCGCTGAACTCAGGCCTAATCTCAAAGCCGAAGTGTCAGATTGTGCAGTAAAATAGGAGCTCAAAGGCCGCAGTGGTAGATCAGAAGCCCCGTGAAGACAAATAATGGACGAGCCGAATGTAATCAACACCGCCCGTAATTGTGACGTAACAGCGACAGCGCTTACTCGGGCCACTGATGAAGCAGGGCAGGCGTATTCAAAGACTCCGTTCAGAATCGGCACACAGCACGTGCCGTGCCTCAGCGCGTGTTCAACATCTTATTATATCTGCCAGTCCCACGTTCTCAACCCTTGACCTGCTGGAGTTTGTTCGTCTTCAGTCTTTCAGGGAGGGCCTTATGGACTTCAGATCTCGAAAACCGTGGAGACAGGACCGCTAGGGAAGTGGCATTGGAGAGCATTGGAAAGCATTGGAAAGCATTGGAAAGCTGTCGTCAACCTGCATCTGACAGGTGCAAACATATTATGGTGACGATCATCTTTGACAAGTCAAATCAGTCAAAATAGTGAAAAGTCAGCACTTCATAAGCCCATCGTGTTATTTCGCGAACTCAAGGCGTTACGATTATGCGAAAGACAGCGCTGAACACCTCTTGGGTACATTTGGATGTATTTCCTGGATACCTTCATCGAATGCGCGCAGGCGTACATCAACACTTGTGAGCTAGTGCTATCGAACGCCCACAGTCCCACTCTTCGCGCACGATTTAGATATAAGAATAATGTTTTCGAACACCCACGGTCCTTCTCTTCACGCACGGATTAGATATTAGAAAACAAACTAGTAACAACTCTGTCGTATTCTTGTCTGCACGCAGCGGCCGGGCGACTGTATGTAAATGGCTTCCGTCGGTTCATGCACGATGTTTCGGTGTCGTTCGATGGCCCTGAGCCTGCGCTGTGAATCGTGCGCGCACGGTCTCATCCTCAGTGAGATATTATATATATATATATATATATATATATATATATATATATATACATATCTTCAGTAATACACCGTGAAAGTGTCATGTCGAGGAATTAGGCGCCGTCAGTCAACCTAGATGTTTTTGTGGCGTTTGGTAGCCCTGGAAAATGTCATGAAAAATGCGCAGCCGCGCGCATCATTATTTTCCCCAGTACCAGGAACGTAAGTTATTCAGTGCATCTGCGAGGAACATTATTGACATATGTAAGACAGTAGTAATAACCTAACTCCTCGCAGAGTAACCGGGATAATGGAGATATAGATGCGGTGATATCTCGGCAACATGCCTTTACCGAAACAACAGCAGAAGCTATTCTGCTTTTGTTCCAATAAAAGCACGTTGCCCAAATATCACGTGTACCTCTGCCGCGCTCAAACAGAGAAGCCCACTTGGAACACTAGATAAATCACCAACTCTCCTATAGAAAAACAGAAACGAACTCCACCTGGTCCCACGCCCTATAACCAGCACCTGCCCGATCTAGAAGGACCGTGCACCTGCTATGCAGTTGGCGGGAACGCCACTATTTCTCCAGTACTAGGAAGCTATAAGAGCTCGCTCACTGGCGTGGTACATGCATGCGTGTTAAGTTCTTACCACAAGCATGAACTTGCGCTTGGAAATCGTGAATTAAATCGTACCGTTCGAGGTGGGTTTGAGGCAGCCCCCGTCGGTAGGCAGCCCCATCACTGATAAAAATGGATTTGTCAAACGTCTGCCCATTTTTGTCAAACCCGCAGTCGTTTCCTACATCCTTCTTCCTCAACTGACTTTTTCAAGCCAACATCATTCCGATTTGATTTGTTTAGGTTAGTTGTGTGTGTGTGTGTGTGTGTGTGTGTGTGTGCATGCGTGTTAAGTTCTTACCACAAGCATGAACTTGCGCTTGGAAATCGTGAATTAAATCGTACCGTTCGAGGTGGGTTTGAGGCAGCCCCCGTCGGTAGGCAGCCCCATCACTGATAAAAATGGATTTGTCAAACGTCTGCCCATTTTTGTCAAACCCGCAGTCGTTTCCTACATCCTTCTTCCTCAACTGACTTTTTCAAGCAAGCAACATCATTCCGATTTGATTTGTTTAGGTTAGACGGCACTCGTGCAGCATTTTTTGATGGACGTTGTGGTTTGTGTGTGTGTGTGTGTGCGTGTGTGTGTGTGTGTGTGTGTGTGTGTGTGTGTGTGTGTGTGTGTGTGTGTGTGTGTGTGTGTGTGTGTGCGTGTTGTGTGTGTCGTGTGTATGTGTGCGTGTTGTGTGTGTGTGTGTGTGTGTGCGTGTGTGTGTTTTGTGTGTGTGGTGTGGTGTGTGTGGTGTGTGTGTGTGTGTGTGTGTGTGTGTGTGTGTGTGTGTGTGTGTGTGTGTGTGTGTGTGTGTGTGTGTGTGTGTGTGTGTGTGTGTGTGTGTGTGTGTGTGTGTGTGAGACTGTGCGTTGCGTATGTGTCTGTATCTGGCCACCTTTCCTGCTTGTGTGTGCATCGTGTATTTACTTCTTTTTTTTTAAACTGGGCTGCTTCCGCAGTTAAGATTTTGCCGATGAACTACTTATGGCCTAGATAAGCAAACGCAAAAATGAGCATGAACACATTAAAACGGCGAGCGTTTGTACATCGAGTCCTGGAATACCCTCCTATGATTTCATCGCAGACATTTAAAAAGAAAGAATTTCGGGTACCATCAAGTCATCATGCAGCTATTAATCCAACTCTGCAAAACCTTCTTTTAACCGATATGGTGATCAATCGCCAAATCACGGACGCACATGTTCGACACGGATTAAACTATGTGTCACAAAACTACGAAGAAACTTACAAAATTACGAAGGCACCCGAAGGTACTTCGTTAGAAATAATGGAATGAATGAGCTTGTTATTGTTTCAGGCAGGGTACGCTGGGAGCTTTAGGATCCTCGACGCCAAGTGGAAACGCCATGAATGGCTCCCTGTCGGAGAAAAGGAACGTCAAAGAGCTGGCCGAAGCTTTTGAGGCACCGCTGACAAAATCTCACCATATGTGTGACATGGACTCGTTAAAAAAGGTCATGACATCAGTGGTTGAGCTGTGAATCCAATGAGTGAGCTGTCATAGCTCGCAAAGCTCTATACTCTCCTCCACATGTTTCTCTCCATTTTCGCGGGCGTATAACTCAGAAACTAGAGAGACTTAGGTCTTAACACGTGTTCAGGTGGGGTCAAATTGAACCCCCCCCCCCGAAGTTTTTCCGAATGGTTTACGAACAGCGCGGTGCAGTCGCGCAACATTTTTGATAGCTGTAGACAACTGAATAGCGGATCGTTTGGTGTCAAAAATTTAGACGTACCTTTGTAAGGTCGCTGATTTATGGCAGGTCAAAGTCAGCCAATGGTTTCAGCGACGTAAATTTCAAGGGAATCGTTCAATCTGATGCAACAACGGAGTGTTAGACGAAGCCATAGATCTCTGAGATTGTAGGTTAGGGCAAGGTCAAAAACGGTCTGCTTTATTACTATAGGGCTTGCTGTATGCGATAGCTTCTAGTGTTCATTTCAATTTTATTAATAGCAGGAACCACATTCTGCATCTTCCATGGACTTCTTAGAGGTCAGAATAGGTCATTAACCTGAAATGACCCAGGTCAACGTTTTGTTTTTAGAAACATACTGCCTAGCGTAATCTTTGTCGTTTATCCAAATGCAAAACTCAGAGCAGTCTTGTATTAATTTGGTCAGTATGACATTCAAAAGGTCAAACAACGTCCCAGATCTTAAATGAGCATTTGACGTTTTGCTTAGAAACAGTTATCTAGTTTCTGGGGCACTTTGGAGACCAACCTGGAATTTAACCTTGTTTGAGCCTACTTGACCCGAAGGTCATGATCTAGGGGCCTTAAACTTTGACCTAAGTGAGTTTACGTGCGGGTGAACACGCCCTGTGAATTTGGTGTGTCTAGCTCTCTTAGTTCCTGAAATGGTATCCAAGCCATCCAAGCGAAGGGTATCCAGCCGGCCACCCGGACGCGTGTTAAGAAGGGCAGGATTATGAACAGAACCGAATGGCCTCCAATGTGGCTATTTCAGCTAAAACCCCATATAAATGTAGAACACTGAAAAAATAATCGCGCCAGCCGCGCCCACCTCACTCGATTATAAAGGTGTCCTAAAACGATGCAATTATTTAGTTTCCACACGCTGGACAATCCCCCACCCCACCAGAATCCCTCCCACAATCTGTTTAACGCGGTCAGAGGCCACGCACAAAATTGATCGCATCGGCAGAGCACAATATGTCGTTGCATTCAATAGCCATCAGCCAGTGCTGTCAAACACGGTCCCACCCTCCACGCGCGATTATAAACATGTTTCTAAAACGTTTCCGCTTCCCGCTTCCCGCCGCTGACACTCCGTATCACGCCGTCAGAGATGCCACTGCTGATGATGCCACTTTCATTAACGATTATGAGTACAAAACACTGTTCCATCACGGTCTCCAACCCAGACGGCCTCCAGCGTTCAGTAACAGGATGTCGAAGTGTCATATAAAACAAACAGGAGTCGCCGGTCAAAAACGATGCTTTTGTGTTGTTCCATAGTCCACAGTTGGTACATTAAACCCACGTGGTCCCATCCTCCTTACATGCATATGAATACTGTTAAATGACGTATTGTCACGCTTCGTTCGGTTACGCGTTGCAGTATTGTAATGCTTTCTTCCTACAACCTCAGTTCGGATAAGATATTCGATATGGCCGCAGTCAATCTTAGTCATTTATGGAGCAGGAGAGACGATTCGATGATGCGCATCTTGCACGTGTTGACAAGCCGGTGCTTTAGTTCTGTGGGAACGGTGGGATCGGGGACGAGGTGGTATTGTGAGTGCTTACCGCTAAAATCTGAGCAAATTGTAAAGTGAGAAGTTGTTACATTATTCAGGGCATGGCATATAGGCGATACACTTAAAAACTTGCAGCGGCACGGGTAGCAGGGCTTACACCAACAGGTGAACAACGCAGAGCCGAGGTCGAACCAGGTCAAAATTGTGTTCCGGCGTGTAACAAATCCATTTCAGTTTATAGTCTAGAAACTAAATTATTGCTTTTATATCACACCGATTCAGCTACCCTGCTGTGTTGTGTTCCCTGGAGAGTCCATACAGATAAATTGTGTTGTAGGGAACTCATCTGATGAGCTGCTAACAATCAGGCAGAGAGAAGTAGAACTGATCATTGTAACATGAAGATGACAAATCATGTGAATTGGGGTTTGAATTTGGTTTGCTTGAATAAGGTGAAAGCTTGGTGTGAGGTTTAGTCATCCAGTGGGTTCATATTTGTCTTAATGTCATGATGTTGCAGAGGTGGATACTTATTTTTACTGAATAGTGTTATCACAGGAACTTGATGCACATATGTTGTTATCCATATGGACAGTTTCAGGCTCTTTTCTGGATTCTTGTGATTTTGTGTCTCATGCCAGCCATGGCATATTTATGTTTCAACATTTCCTTGATGTGTGGAAAAATCTGAGTCAATTTGTGGGACTTCAGAGGAACATTACAGTGATACTACGTATCAAAGCTGCTGCATTGCGAACAAAGGAGAAATAACAATATTTAATGCATTTCAAAGAGCAATATTCTCCTTGTTATGCATGTGTGAGGACTGTGAAGCTGATTTTACTGTGGTATTTGTTGTTTTGGATGGATGGATTTCTAGGATTAGAACTCACCTTAAGCAGTGATTAAGTGAGCCCAGAGCCCAACCATCCAATCACACAATTCTAGTTCAGTGGCAGAATTTGGTGGCAAAATTTTAATGTACTGCAATGCCTCTACAACATCACCTGACCTCTAGTGAAGCTGCCACCACCACACCAGCTGCAGGCCATGTATGTCAAGGTTAAATAAAAGAGCAAGCACCTAAATACAGATGCTCATACTTACTCAGCCAATGAGACAGATGTTGACAACATCTGTCTCATTGGCTGAGTAGGTAAGCAAATATTGGTAAATTCTGGGACAATGTCCCAGAATTTGCCAATGTTTTCATATTAATAACACTGCATATGTTTTTATTGGCCCAACACTGCTACTGTACACTGTTCATTTAACATTTTCAGACATCTGAAAGCTGTCACTACTAAGTGAGCCATGTGGAAGCCATCCAAGCCAGTCTCTCTGGCCGACTTCATGGCTGGTGCGGATAACTTTGGCGGAGTAACTCTTTTTGAAGAGCTACCTGGAACTACTGCAATTAGCAAGGTATGTATGGGAAGATAACTGGATTTTGTTTTGATAGTAAGTCTTTTAAAATGATACTGTTCCAATTGCCCTTCACTTGTTCCAGTGTTGGTAGGTGTCTGGCCCAAAGCCATAGTCATGATAACATGTCAACCAGCTCACTAATTCATATTCCCTGAGCAGTTGGTGCATGTTTCCAGAGCTTGAAAACTAGCAAACAATGCAAGAAAGCTGTCAAACCTTCTGCCAAGAAAACACTCAAGTCCAAAAAGCGAGTTCGTGACGCTGTGGCCGAGGAAGATGACGGTCAAGAGGAGACCTTGCTCCCTGCCCCACCGAGGAAGAAGCGCAAGCGAAGGGTGGCCCGGAGCGCGCCGTCAGGGCCGACGTCGACGGCTGTTGAGGCCGACCCGGCTGCCGTAATCGCGGCCAGTGACACGGACGTCTCCAACTGGGAGGTGCTGCACGTGCCGCCGGTGCTGCTGGCCGGCCTGGCAGACCTCGGTTACGAGCAGCCTACCGAGATCCAGGTGGGGCGGCCGTCTCGTGCTGTTGTCTGATCTGGCACACCGGCGCCAGCGGCGCACCCGGTGTGAGATGTCGGCGCGAGGCCGCTGCTTAAGCTTCTGAATACTGCAACGATGTGTTGGTGAAAGGCGCTGGGGAATCTTCAGCAGAGATCATCATCACTCGTGAAATATCTCCCTTTTTATTATGGCAGGGCTTGTAAACTGCAACATGAAAATCAGGCTCGGGGTGGCCCTCGTTGCGACAAATACAAGTTGTGGGACTGACTGCGGGATTGCCTGCTGTGGCCGTCGCGGGCGTTGGCGCTGCTTGTGGCCATTCGCGTCGGTTCTTCTTGTTGTGGCCGGCTGCGTCGGTTCTGCTTGTTGTGGCCGTCCGCGTTTGTTCTGCTTGTGGCTGTCCGCGTTGGCTCTGTTGTGCGCTGTGTTGACTCACGCGAGCACGGGCTGGCAGCCGACCCCGACCTATGAGGCCATGCACCCGGCGCTCTGTACCGGCTTCGGTCTCAGGGCGTCCGTCTGCCGACAGCGGCTGTGCCTACCGGCGGCCATCCGGGGCCGGATGGACCTGGTGGGCGCCGCCGAGACCGGCTCCGGCAAGACGCTGGCCTTCGCGCTGCCGGTGCTGCACGGTGTGCTGATGGAGCGCCGGAGAATGGCCGACGCCGCAGGTCGGTTCCAGCACGGGAGGGCGGGTCAGGCACGCGAAAGGTCATTGACGGCCGGAGATACCGCCCGGGGCTGAGCTGCCCGTGTGGTTGTCATTACCGTAGATTGGGACCAGGAACCACGCAGTTTTTCAGGCTTGTTGGAGTTGGCTACAAAATAAGGGGCCAGAGAGTGTTTAAACTGGCTAGCCTCTCCTCAGCCTCTGTCTTTTACATGACAAGACCTCGTGCCGTCTTTTTCTCATTGCAGACATCTGCGTCGTGTTTTCTGTGGCATAGAAGGGTGTTAACAGGTGCACGTATCGTAATTCCTTATGCAGAAACTTTCGTACATGCAGAAAATTTCGTACTCAAAGTCCGCAGATTAACCACATACGGAAAACAGGTACGTATTTTTTGTCTTGCCCGTAGTTTGGAATACACGATTATTTGCTTCACAGTTTGGCCGTTTTTTTTTAGTTATTTGTCTTACTTGTCTTGCATCTATTTTCCTTTCATGTGACGAATCGTGACCCTTGCGTTTTCATGGAAATGCAACGCGAAAATATGCGATGCGAAGGACCGCGCGTGCAGAAACGCGAGACAAGGACGTGCAATGTCAGACCATCGATGGCAGGCATCTACTGGCATGCTTATTGCTTAACCCTTACAGGATGCGTTTGGTGGATGGCGCTGTTTCAGACTCTGGAGCTGATGATGATGCTGGGGATGAAGGTAGTGATGACGGCAGTCTAAAAACGAGCGGCCCGATTGGACCGAAGGCGCTGGTGCTGGCCCCTACCCGCGAGCTGGCCATCCAGGTCAAGAACCACATGGTGGCCGTGGCCAAGTACACGGGAATCAAGGTCAGTGGCATCCCGCCGGCCGTGTTTGCCCCTTCAGGTCCGCGGCACAGTGAAGACGATGTCGGGAGGTCGGTATTTTACATCAGCTTTCAGCCCGTCGTTTTTTTTTTTTGTAGGACCATTAGCCAATAGGGCACCACATATTTTTACGCGACACCACTTTTTTGGCTGTGCTATTCTTACGCATAGTGTAATTTAGGGGCGTACAATTACGCCAGTCTCTCAAACATCGCCATTACGTTACCAGAATTCTGAACTCAAAACTTAACAACTTCCGTTTCATTTCTGATTTATGACGTTCATGGCTCGTAAGCTCGTGATATTTTCTGTAATTGGTCGCCTATTTCAACAGCGTTGGTGCTCCGCCACGCAGCTGTAGTGCCGCTGTCCTCGCGCGGGGGTGTGGCACCGTATGGCTGGGTGACGCTTTTTAACCGCAGTCATCGCCAGGTGGTTTGTGGCTGCAGTGTGAGCCCGGCCGGTCTCCTCGTCAGGGAGTGACCACCGTGTGACCCCGGCCGGTCTCCTCGTCAGGGAGTGACCACCGTGTGACCCCGGCCGGTCTCCTCGTCAGGGGGTGACCACCGTGTGACCCGGGATGGTCTCCTCGTCAGAGGGTGACCACCGTGTGACCCCGGCCGGTCTCCTCGTCGGGGTATGACCACCGTATGACCCGGGATGGTCTCCTCGTCAGAGGGTGACCACCGTATGACCCCGGCTGGTCTCCTCGTCAGGGGGGTGGCTACCGTGTGACCCCGGCCGGTCTTCTCGTCAGGGGGTGACCACCGTGTAACCCTGGCCGTTCTCCCCATGTCACCAGGTGGTGACGGTGGTGGGCGGGATGTCGGAGCAGAAGCAGCAGCGGCTGCTGTCCCGCCGGCCGGAGGTGGTGGTCGCCACCCCGGGCCGGCTCTGGGAGTTTGTCGAGGCCGGCGACCCGTACCTCTCGACCCTGAGCCGCCTCAGGTGCGTCGGCTGACCGCCGCCGCCACCGCCGCGGCCGACCGGTGCCGGGGCGCACAGGCCAGACGGTGCTCGTGCCGCCTCCGCCCCGGACTCTGAGCCCTGCTGGAGCTGGCTCTGGCGAGGGGCCACGCCACCGGTCATGGTTCGCAGTCGGTGCTGTGTCCCATCGAATGGGGTCCCGGGGCTCGCATGCAAAGGCCCGCGACGAAGGCGGCGCTGCTCGTGCTTGGTGACCACCTGCCTTGTCGTAAGTGCTTGTAATCGATGACACCACTACGCACTACGCGAGCAAATATTGGTAAATACATTCGTTCAACCAAAATCTGTCGTCGGGCGAGGGCGGCTGTTTGCAGAATTATGAGCTCCTCTGTGTTCCTATGGCGAAATTGGCGTACTTCAGAGTGTTCTGGGGCATGGGACTCCCAATAACGCCAAAGACAGACAACCGACAGTACCAAGTGACACCATTGCTGACCAGGCCGCTTTGGCTACCATAGTGAAACGACTCTGATTTCCTGCAGGTTCCTGGTGGTCGACGAGACGGACCGCATGCTGGAGAAGGGCCACTTCCAACAGCTGCACCTTCTTCTCGAGCGCATCAACGCCGACAAAGACGTGAGTCCACCGCAGCACCAGCCTGCCGACCGCTCGCCGACGAGGCTCACCAAACGATACCCCGGTATTGAGACTCTCTCGATTGGCCAGCGTGCCGTGGAAGCCGCCCGTGACTCGGTGGGCGTGCCGTTCCAGCTGGCGGAGAAGCGGCAGAACTTCGTGTTCTCGGCCACGCTAACACTGGGCGAGGAGGCGACGCGGCGCGACCTCCGGCAGCTGCAGAAGATGTCGCCCGAGCAGAAGCTGAAGCACGTCACCTCCATGGTCGGCATCCGGCCCAACAACAGAAAGGTCGGCACGGTCACCGCCACGGTCACGTAGACACAGTCATGCAGACACGGTCATCGGCACGGTCACGCACGCACGGTCACGCAGGCACAGCCATGCAGACACAGCCATGCAGACACAGTGATGCAGACCCAGTGATGCAGACCTAGTCACGCTGCCCCTTAGAATGGCTTGACTGTAAGTGGTCGCACTCGCCTGTGTGTTATGATTGCCATAGTTAATTTTCCCGGCTGTGCAAGCTGCCATCAGAGTGACAGCATTGATTGAACCACGATGCGCACAAGTGGTAACAGTATATCGCCCGTGACCTGGGGTTGGCCTATCCATGCTGACCTGACCTGACCTGACATGTCAGGTGGTGTACATGACCAGTGACCTAGGAACGGCCGCCTCTCCATGCTGACCTGACCCGACCTGACATGCCGAGTGGTGGACATTATCTGTGACCTGGGAACGGCCGCCTCTCCATGCTGACCTGACCTGACCTGACCTGACATGCCAGGTGGTGGACATCACCCGTGCCCTGGGAACGGCCGCCTCTCTGACCGAGATGGCCGTCTCGTGCTCGATCCCGGAGAAGGACGAGCTGCTGTACTACTTCGCCCTTCAGCACCCGGGCCGGACGCTGGTCTTCTGTAACAGGTGAGGTGCAGATGCTGGGCCCCGGCCGATGGCGGCCCGGCCAGCCCCTGGCCCCCCCCCCCCCCCCTCCTCCTGGAAAGGGGTACGGAACTATGTCGCTAGGGGTGTCGTCGGCATTTGGGTAAAGTGTCCTCCATTTTTGTCGTGTTGAGAGACAAGCGACGCCATATAACCTCTGGGTGCGTCGTAAAGCCCCAATGACTAATACGGTGTCATGCGATTGTCATGTCGTAGGTAATCTTATCCCACTCGGCGTTTTCTGTCTGCGGAGAGGAGAGGGATTTCAGATTCCATATGCACTTAGCATTCCTTTGCGACTTCGCGCGAATTACGCAAGTTATATAGCTATCAACACTCCCGGGGTGGCTCCTCACTCCGCTGTGCCCCCCCCCCCCCCCCTCCCCACCGCAGCATCGACTGCGTGACCCGGCTAAGTCAGCTCTGCCTCGCTGGGCCCCCTCCCCACCGCAGCATCGACTGCGTCACCCAGCTGGCTCAGCTCTTGACCCCGCTGTGCCCCCTCCTCACCGCAGCATCGACTGCGTTACCCAGCTGGCTCAGCTCTTGACCCCGCTGTGCCCCCTCCCCACCGCAGCATCGACTGCGTGACCCGGCTGGGTCGGCTCTTCACGCTGCTGGACATGGCGCCGCTGGTGCTGCACGCCAACATGCAGCAGCGACAGCGGCTCAAGAACCTGCAGCGCTTCCAGGCACGACCGGCGGCGCTGCTCGTGGCCACGGACGTGGCGGCGCGCGGCCTGGACGTGCCGGGCGTGCAACACGTGATCCACTACCAGGTGCCGCGCACCACCGACGTACGTGAGGCGCCGGCCGGCGTCAGCGGTCGGTCGAATCGGCTCCAGACCCCCCCCCCCCCCCGTGCTGTGCGGGTTTGGTGCGTTTTGTGCATGTCGCGTTGGCGGTGCCAACCAGTTACTGTTTAGTGTCGCAGGCTCAGTGGATTTTGGGTGCATTCAAGCGCAGGAGGCAAGCTGAATGGACGTATGGGGTTTTCAAGCATTCGGAACAATTATGTGATTCAATCGCTGGCCGCTCTTTTAAATGTAGCTATAGCTGCATTGTTCTGCAACGCATGGTTAGTTGAATATATCACTTTCTTTCGTTTTTCAACCTCTTGGCCCTCCTGTGTTTGTGCTTTGAGGCGAGTTTCCAGAAGAAGCTGCTGGCTCGCCTGTGGCCATGACCGTGACCGTGACCTGACGCGGCAGGCGTACGTGCACCGGAGCGGCCGGACGGCGCGGGCGCGCGCCGAGGGCTTGAGCGTGATGCTGGTGGAGCCGGCAGAGATGGCCGCCTACCGCGGGCTACTTCGCCAGCTGCACAGAGGTCAGTGGTTTGTTGTGAGGACGGCCTGGCCCAGCGGCCCAGGCCGTCCTCGTCCGGTCAGAGGTCAGTGGCGCTCCCCCCCCCCCCCCCCCAGCCAGGCCACTGTCTTCCCCTGGTCAGAGGTCAGCTGTGCTCCTCCTCCCCCCCCCCCCCCCCCCCAGCCAGGGCCAGTCCACTGTCCTTCCCCGGTCAGAGGTTAGCGGCGCCCCCCCCCCCCCAGCCAGGCCACTGTCTTCCCCCGGTCAGAGGTCAGCTGTGCTCCAGCCCCCCCCCCCCCTCCCCCAGCCAGACCACTGTCTTCGGCGCGTACCTGGTCCGGACCTGGACGGCGTCAGGCTCGTTATCGGCATAGTACCGTGCTGCGTTGCCCCCACGGTGATCCTGTTGTCCCGTCGGTGTCCGATAGTGACTGATGTTAGCGGACTCGGCAGTGTTGTTACCACCAGGCCGAACCAGGTCGGCGCCGAACCTCCCCGCGGTGACATGCCCGTGCCGTGACCTGGCCCGGTCCAGTCTTGCTCGCCGTATGAGCCCGGCGGTCGTGTTCAACACAGCTACTCCACACCTTTCGTTGTGCCTGCCCCCCTGCCGGTCCCCGGAGCCGCCGCGCCTCTGACCCGCGCTCCACACTCGCAGACGCCGACCTGCCGCCATTCAGCGTGGACGGCGACGTGCTGCGCGCGCTGAACGCGCACGTGACGCTGGCGCGAGCCATCAACCTGGCCGAGCACCGGCAGCGGCGCGACGGCCGGCAGCCGCAGCTGGCAGGAGCGCGCCGCGCGGGACATGGACATCGAGCTGGACACAGACCTGCTGTGAGGCCGAGGAGGGAGCGGGGCGGGCGGGGGGAACCGGGCCGGGGAGGGAGCGGGTGGGCGGGCGGGAGCCGGGCCGGGGAGGAGTGGGGCGGCCGCGCGGGCGGCGGCAGCCGGGCCGGGAGGGAGCGGGCGGGCGGCGGAGCAGGGCCGGGGAGGGAGTGGGGCGGCCGCGCGGGCGGCTGCAGCCTGGCCGGGGAGGTAAAGCGGCGTTATCAGGCATAGCTGGAACCATTTGGACGGAAGAGGATGCTCCCCCTGTATGCCTGCTTTCGTTAGGCGTTGGTCTACAAGAATATATTGAATGGCGTGCATGCTGTCGACCGATCTCTGGGTGCGCCGGTCCGTCACCGCGGGGTGGCGTCAGTGCCTGTTGTCGCTCCCCTTGTCCGAGTGTGGGCTCGGCCCGCTATGCCGTTCTTCTGGCGGTACGGGTGGGTGAGGTGGTGCTCCTGTCCTAGTGTGTGGGATGCTATGGCCCGCCTGTGCCGTCTTTCTGGCAGTACGGGTGGGTGAGGTAGTGCCCCTGTCCTAGTGTGTGGGATGCTTTGCTTGCCTGTGCCGTTCTTCTGGCGGTGCCAGCGGGCGAGGTGGTGCCCGCCCGCCGGCTGACTGGCTGGCCGGCCGGCCGCTGACGGCGCCTGACGCCGCAGACCGGAGCGGGACGAGGACGCCGAGCGCCGACTGCAGGCCGAGGTGAAGGCGCGCCGCGCCCAGCTGCGCGAGCTGGCTGGCGCGCCGGCCGCAGGTCTGGATGCCCTTCACCAGGCACGGCCGGCTGCAGGTGCCGCGCAGGAACGGTGAGTCGCCGCCACCACCGCCGCCCCATGCATGGGCTTACGCCGGAAAGTAAGTCGAAGCCAGGCGGTGGTCCGAGGCTAGGCGGCCAAGCCAGGCGGTGGTCCGAGGGGCAGCCGAGCCAGACGGTGGTCCGAGGGGTAGCGGAGCCAGGCGGTGGTCCGAGGCTCGGCGGCCGACCAGCTCACCAGATCAGCTCACCCGCACCAGCCATCAGCTCACCCGCTGGCCCCAGCAGTGTGTGTGTGGGGGGGGGGGGGGTTGTGGTGCCGCTGGGTAACCTCGTATCGTGTGGGGGGGGGGAGGAGGGGGAGGGGGGAGGTGGTCGTCGGAAGAACACCGCCCTCCAGGATCGGCAGGGTTTGTTTTGCGTCACGTGTACACCAACGCGTGTAAAAAACGGGGATCGCTGTTTATCAGACATCGACGACAGATCTTTTAAGTCGCATGAGCCTACATTTTGTCAGTACGAGGCTGGAGGTTTCCTGTGTTGTGATCAGTACGCGTACGGACCTCGCCGTAGTGTTCCTCTAAGCTACTGTCTACTGACACCAGTGGTCTGTCCCTGACGCCGCCGCCGACTGGCGCCCGGCTGCCTCTCAGCTCCGCCGTCGCGCCCCACCCACGCGGCGTCAGCTGACGCACATCAGCGTGTGAACCGGCTGCGACGCGCCGCTGGACACGTCTCCCGCCTCCGTGCCGGCAGTGTCGGCGCTGCAGGTGGCCAAGGCGGGAACGGCCGCCCCGGGGCCGGACCCCGAAGACGGCGGTCCGGCGCCGGTCGAGGCGACGGTGGCGCCACCGCCGCAGGACGGCGACGCCGGGAGTCGCCCGGACAAGCGGAAAGCGGTCGCCGCCGCGGCCCCGAGCCACAAGCCCAAGCAGGCTGCCAGCGCCAAGCGCCGCAGGAAGAAGAGCTGGTTCGCCAGGAAGGGCAAATAGGCACGCGGCATAGTCGAACTGAAAGGTGCTGGAAATATCTTGTGAGGAGCAAAAATACATCTTGTTCATGTGCGTACACGTGTGGGCGGTGACGAACTCAGCATATTTCACGAGCAGTGTACGTTGCTGACGTCCGCATGGTTCATGCTCTCCCTTCAGAACGTTGACAGGACCACACGCACACGTTTGAAAGCGCACATCAAGATAAATGTATTTAACTAAAGCGGTCATATAAAATACATGTACACTGGCCACCTACATGACAGATTCAAGCGAAAGCGTGCTTCCGCACCTGATACACCAGTGACGTCAGAGGCCTGACGTCACTGAGAGAGCCAGCTGCTGCGAGATGAGGTATGGGCACGGCCGGGCGGTATCACAGCATAGTCGGACGCGGCACCCCTCGCGCTCCTCCCACCTCTAGCCACGGACGTCCTACTTGGCCCCTAAACCATCGGTGGTCGCGCGAGGCTGAGACCGCCAAGTCTGTCCGCCAAGGCTAGCGCGGGCGGCAAAGGTCCGTCGACAGCATCGCACCCGGAACGCCATCCTACTGCGCGGAGGTATCCGCGCAGTATTGCAATACATGCATATTGCGTATCACCTACGAATTACATGGCCGCCTCGCCTCCGAGCCCGTGAAGCGAAGCTGGACAGCTACGATGTCTACAGCTGAGACACAATTCGTCACAGAAGCGCGCCATCCTCGTGCATGCCGGAGGCCGCGTGGTGCAACGTAGAAGGCCGCGCTCACCATCTGCTGTCATCTGTCACCGACAGCATCAGTCGGCCAGCTCCGCCGAGCGCTGAAGTATTCACATGGGCCTCCGGCCCGAGCCGCATGAGACCAGGTATGTGCACATCCCGACCGGAGAATATCGCGCATATCGTCACAGCTCTAACACGCCATTTACACGCATCCATAAATACACCGACGCACACGCAAGCGCGCAAGGCTCGGCCGTCGGCCCAGTCCCTGACGAAACTCCGTCTGCTGTGGTTTAAGGCATGCCGCCGACGCTACTTGTCCCCGGTAATGCACGCAGCCGCGTGCTCACCGCTCATGGCCGTGGTCCGTGAGAAGTGTGAGAGCATTCTAGGGGCGGGCGAGAGGGCCCGGCGGCCCCCATCAGCAGCCGTCGCCTCCCCGTCCGTCGTCCCCAGCAATCCAGGTTACGAGATCCGCCTACCGCTCCTCGTCTCCTCTTGTGATTGAGACAATCTATTTTACATTCAGCGTCCCGCCTCCGACCCCGACGCCGCCGTTTTCGGCGGGCGCGCGGCGCCACCCCTCCACCGCCTGACACCCCTGCCACCGTACACGGCTACCGACCCCGTCGCCACCGAGCTCTTCAACTGCGCTAGCCCTGGCCAGCGCTCGTCCTCAGCCGGCCCGGTCCGCCGCCGGACGCCGTTTCCCGGTTGCACCATCGGCGCCGCGCCGGCACCGGACGCCGCTCGCCGCCGGCCGGGCCATCAGGCGGGTCGCAGCAGCGCCATGGTCAGCAGGCCCAGGCCGTAGGCGAAGGCCAGCTTCACCTGAGAGCTGATGTGCAGCTGCGGCGGCACGAGCGAGGGCGCCGTCTCGCCGGCCGTCGGCAGCAGCAGGGCGCCGATGCAGACCAGCGCCGCCGCCACCACCAGGCAGTGGTGCTGGCTCACCTGGCCCAGACCGTACCCCGCCTGCCGGCGCCGGGCGATAAGACATTTAGACGGCGAACGGTGCGCCCAGCCCGCACACCATCAGACGTCCCCCCCCCCTCACATGGCTCGCACTTCTGTAATAACACGTTTGTGAGTTGGCAAAGTGCCCGTGGTGCATGCTCCTTGTGGGCAAGAGCGAAGTCTCGCGATCGTAGGTGAGATAACTTTTTCGGGGGAGGCTCTATCGAACAGCGACAGCGGTCACCAGATTGGCTCCCTTCTTCCGCTCGCCTACCGGCTTCATGAAACGAAGCGGGACAACAGACAACAAAGCACATGCATGACAACAGCGGGACAACAAAACAGACAACAGCGGGACAACAAAGCACATGCATGAACATGAATGACAACTTACTTTCGTACTTTCAGCTTAACTATTCATGACTGGTAAAACAAACAAAATGCTTCGCGTAAATCACTTCCTTTCAGCAGAGAACAGGAGAGTTCTCCCAGACCCGATCACCAGATCTCCCCTCCCCTGAGCTGACCCGCCGTCGGCTCACCTGGCGGCTCGCGAGCCGGCCTGGTGTCGGCGCCCCTACGCTCCTGCACCACCGAGTGGAAGCCCTCGCGCTCCTGCTCCAGCTCCTCGTGTTCCTCGACCGGTGGTCGGCCCGGCAGCAGCGTGGACGGCAGGTAAGTCCGGCCGATCAGCTGCGGAGGCGGCCACGGCATTAGGAAGGCGGACAGCGACATTCACGGTCGCACCAGTGCCGAGTCTGTGACCTCTACGTCTCCGGAGCCTAGCCCCGGAGGCGCAGAGGTGCAGACTGCAGCGCCCCACACATCATCAACCCCGAAGGACTGGGCGATAAACAGCGTGCACCAGTACAAAGGCCAGACAGGGAAACTGCGCGGACCAATTACGACAGCAAGTTCGTGAACATCGGCCGGGTAAGTACCATGAAGCCAAACAGCAAAAACTACCACTCAATCTTCCTTCTTTTCTCCACAGGCATCCTCACCAGGCCCGTGTCTGGCTGCGCGGCAACGAGACACAGTATAAACGCCGTCAATGACGCGCCGCGCTCGCTCACCTCCTTGCGGCCAAACTCAACCAACAGCGCTGGGCGCGCGCTCACCTCCTTTTGGCCAAACTCGGCCAGCAGCGCTGGGCGCGCACTCACCTTCTTGTGGTCAAACACGACCAGCAGCGTTGGGCGCGTGCTCAACTCCTCGTGGCCAAGCTCGACCAGCAGCACTGGGCGCGAGCTCACCTTGTGGCCAAACTCGACCAGCAGCGCCGGGCGTGTGCTCACCTCCTTGTGGCCAAACTCGACGATGTCCACGCGGAACTTGTCGGTGACGTTGACCGACTGCACGCTGGGGCTGGTGTGGCGCACCACGATGTCCAGGCAGCACTTGGCCTTGATGGAGCCCACCGGGTCCACCACCTTGTACTTGGCCGGCTGGTTGGCGTACACTGCGGAGCACGGCGGCAAGCGGTGCAGGCGAAGGTAGGCGGCGAAGAGGCTCACATGCTTAGTAATAGTTGTACTCACTTTGCCCAGTGAAAATGTGAATGTTAATGCAGGCTGCTTGACACAGCAATTCACGACACATATGATGTGGTGCTTTAGTTCTATAAGTTAAATATGTAATCATGTGTGTATTAATACTAATAATATAAGCAGTGGTGCAACAAATTGCATCACATCATGGCAAAATACATACCTTTGAATGTGATGCCAATATCATATGGGTTGTAGAGAGTGACCACTTGCTTCAAGCTGGCTGGGTCATCCAAGTAAAAATTCAGACTTGATGGAAACACAAAGACAG
>NW_023596461.1:18419890-18438739 GCF_011947565.3 Pollicipes pollicipes | reverse complement strand
CGGCCGCGCGGATGCGGAGCGGCTGCCGCCTTGGTGCCGGGGCGAGCTTAGCGGCGTTATCAGGCATAGCTGGAACCATTTGGACGGAAGGATGCTCCCCCTGTCTGCCTGCTTTCGTTAGGCGTTGTCTACAAGAATATTTGAATGGCGTGCATGCTGTCGACCGATCTCTGGGTGCGCCCGGTCCGTCACCGCTGGGTGGCGTCAGTGCCTGTTGTCGCTCCCCTTGTCCGAGTGTGGGACTCGGCCCGCCTATGCCGTTCTTCTGGCGGTACGGGTGGGTGAGGTGGTGCTCCTGTCCTAGTGTGTGGGATGCTATGCCCGCCTGTGCCGTTCTTCTGGCAGTACGGGTGGGTGAGGTAGTGCCCCTGTCCTAGTGTGTGGGATGCTTTGCTTGCCTGTGCCGTTCTTCTGGCGGTGCCAGCGGGCGAGGTGGTGCCCGCCCGCCGGCTGACTGGCTGGCCGGCCGGCCGCTGACGGCGCCTGACGCCGCAGACCGGAGCGGGACGAGGACGCCGAGCGCCGACTGCAGGCCGAGGTGAAGGCGCGCCGCGCCCAGCTGCGCGAGCTGCTGGCGCGCCGGCCGCAGGTCTGGATGCCCTTCACCAGGCACGGCCGGCTGCAGGTGCCGCGCAGGAACGGTGAGTCGCCGCCACCGCCGCCCCATGCATGGGCTTACGCCGGAAAGTAAGTCGAGCCAGGCGGTGGTCCGAGGCTAGGCGGCCAAGCCAGGCGGTGGTCCGAGGGGCAGCCGAGCCAGACGGTGGTCCGAGGGGTAGCGGAGCCAGGCGGTGGTCCGAGGCTCGGCGGCCGACCAGCTCACCAGATCAGCTCACCCGCACCAGCCATCAGCTCACCCGCTGGCCCCAGCAGTGTGTGTGTGTGTGGGGGGGGGGGGTTGTGGTGCCGCTGGGTAACCTCGTATCGTGTGGGGGGGAGGAGGGGAGGGGGAGGTGGTCGTCGGAAGAACACCGCCCTCCAGGATCGGCAGGGTTTGTTTTGCGTCACGTGTACACCAACGCGTGTAAAAAACGGGGATCGCTGTTTATCAGACATCGACGACAGATCTTTTAAGTCGCATGAGCCTACATTTTGTCAGTACGAGGCTGGAGGTTTCCTGTGTTGTGATCAGTACGCGTACGGACCTCGCCGTAGTGTTCCTCTAAGCTACTGTCTACTGACACCAGTGGTCTGTCCCTGACGCCGCCGCCGACTGGCGCCCGGCTGCCTCTCAGCTGCGCCGTCGCGCCCCACCCACGCGGCGTCAGCTGACGCACATCAGTGGTCTGTCCCTGGCGCCGCCGCCGGCTGGCGCCCGGCTGCCTCTCACCTGCGCCGTCGCGCCCCACCCACGCGGCGTCAGCTGACGCACATCAGCGTGTGAACCGGCTGCGACGCGCCGCTGGACACGTCTCCCGCCTCCGTGCCGGCAGTGTCGGCGCTGCAGGTGGCCAAGGCGGGAACGGCCGCCCCGGGGCCGGACCCCGAAGACGGCGGTCCGGCGCCGGTCGAGGCGACGGTGGCGCCACCGCCGCAGGACGGCGACGCCGGGAGTCGCCCGGACAAGCGGAAAGCGGTCGCCGCCGCGGCCCCGAGCCACAAGCCCAAGCAGGCTGCCAGCGCCAAGCGCCGCAGGAAGAAGAGCTGGTTCGCCAGGAAGGGCAAATAGGCACGCGGCATAGTCGAACTGAAAGGTGCTGGAAATATCTTGTGAGGAGCAAAAATACATCTTGTTCATGTGCGTACACGTGTGGGCGGTGACGAACTCAGCATATTTCACGAGCAGTGTACGTTGCTGACGTCCGCATGGTTCATGCTCTCCCTTCAGAACGTTGACAGGACCACACGCACACGTTTGAAAGCGCACATCAAGATAAATGTATTTAACTAAAGCGGTCATATAAAATACATGTACACTGGCCACCTACATGACAGATTCAAGCGAAAGCGTGCTTCCGCACCTGATACACCAGTGACGTCAGAGGCCTGACGTCACTGAGAGAGCCAGCTGCTGCGAGATGAGGTATGGGCACGGCCGGGCGGTATCACAGCATAGTCGGACGCGGCACCCCTCGCGCTCCTCCCACCTCTAGCCACGGACGTCCTACTTGGCCCCTAAACCATCGGTGGTCGCGCGAGGCTGAGACCGCCAAGTCTGTCCGCCAAGGCTAGCGCGGGCGGCAAAGGTCCGTCGACAGCATCGCACCCGGAACGCCATCCTACTGCGCGGAGGTATCCGCGCAGTATTGCAATACATGCATATTGCGTATCACCTACGAATTACATGGCCGCCTCGCCTCCGAGCCCGTGAAGCGAAGCTGGACAGCTACGATGTCTACAGCTGAGACACAATTCGTCACAGAAGCGCGCCATCCTCGTGCATGCCGGAGGCCGCGTGGTGCAACGTAGAAGGCCGCGCTCACCATCTGCTGTCATCTGTCACCGACAGCATCAGTCGGCCAGCTCCGCCGAGCGCTGAAGTATTCACATGGGCCTCCGGCCCGAGCCGCATGAGACCAGGTATGTGCACATCCCGACCGGAGAATATCGCGCATATCGTCACAGCTCTAACACGCCATTTACACGCATCCATAAATACACCGACGCACACGCAAGCGCGCAAGGCTCGGCCGTCGGCCCAGTCCCTGACGAAACTCCGTCTGCTGTGGTTTAAGGCATGCCGCCGACGCTACTTGTCCCCGGTAATGCACGCAGCCGCGTGCTCACCGCTCATGGCCGTGGTCCGTGAGAAGTGTGAGAGCATTCTCGGGGCGGGCGAGAGGGCCCGGCGGCCCCCATCAGCAGCCGGTCGCCTCCCCGTCCGTCGTCCCCAGCAATCCAGGTTACGAGATCCGCCTACCGCTCCTCGTCTCCTCTTGTGATTGAGACAATCTATTTTACATTCAGCGTCCCGCCTCCGACCCCGACGCCGCCGTTTTCGGCGGGCGCGCGGCGCCACCCCTCCACCGCCTGACACCCCTGCCACCGTACACGGCTACCGACCCCGTCGCCACCGAGCTCTTCAACTGCGCTAGCCCTGGCCAGCGCTCGTCCTCAGCCGGCCCGGTCCGCCGCCGGACGCCGTTTCCCGGTTGCACCATCGGCGCCGCGCCGGCACCGGACGCCGCTCGCCGCCGGCCGGGCCATCAGGCGGGTCGCAGCAGCGCCATGGTCAGCAGGCCCAGGCCGTAGGCGAAGGCCAGCTTCACCTGAGAGCTGATGTGCAGCTGCGGCGGCACGAGCGAGGGCGCCGTCTCGCCGGCCGTCGGCAGCAGCAGGGCGCCGATGCAGACCAGCGCCGCCGCCACCACCAGGCAGTGGTGCTGGCTCACCTGGCCCAGACCGTACCCGCCTGCCGGCGCCGGGCGATAAGACATTTAGACGGCGAACGGTGCGCCCAGCCCGCACACCATCAGACGTCCCCCCCCCCCCTCACATGGCTCGCACTTCTGTAATAACACGTTTGTGGGTTGGCAAAGTGCCCGTGGTGCATGCTCCTTGTGGGCAAGAACGAAGTCTCGCGATCGTAGGTGAGATAACTTTTTCGGGGGAGGCTCTATCGAACAGCGACAGCGGTCACCAGATTGGCTCCCTTCTTCCGCTCGCCTACCGGCTTCATGAAACGAAGCGGGACAACAGACAACAAAGCACATGCGTGACAACAGCGGGACAACAAAACAGACAACAGCGGGACAACAAAGCACATGCATGAACGTGAATGACAACTTACTTTCGTACTTTCAGCTTAACTATTCATGACTGGTAAAACAAACAAAATGCTTCGCGTAAATCACTTCCTTTCAGCAGAGAACAGGAGAGTTCTCCCAGACCCGATCACCAGATCTCCCCTCCCCTGAGCTGACCCGCCGTCGGCTCACCTGGCGGCTCGCGAGCCGGCCTGGTGTCGGCGCCCCTACGCTCCTGCACCACCGAGTGGAAGCCCTCGCGCTCCTGCTCCAGCTCCTCGTGTTCCTCGGCCGGCGGTCGGCCCGGCAGCAGCGTGGACGGCAGGTAAGTCCGGCCGATCAGCTGCGGAGGCGGCCACCGCATTAGGAAGGCGGACAGCGACATTCACGGTCGCACCAGTGCCGAGTCTGTGACCTCTACGTCTCCGGAGCCTAGCCCCGGAGGCGCAGAGGTGCAGACTGCAGCGCCCCACACATCATCAACCCCGAAGGACTGGGCGATAAACAGCGTGCACCAGTACAAAGGCCAGACAGGGAAACTGCGCGGACCAATTACGACAGCAAGTTCGTGAACATCGGCCGGGTAAGTACCATGAAGCCAAACAGCAAAAACTACCACTCAATCTTCCTTCTTTTCTCCACAGGCATCCTCACCAGGCCCGTGTCTGGCTGCGCGGCAACGAGACACAGTATAAACGCCGTCAATGACGCGCCGCGCTCGCTCACCTCCTTGCGGCCAAACTCAACCAACAGCGCTGGGCGCGCGCTCACCTCCTTTTGGCCAAACTCGGCCAGCAGCGCTGGGCGCGCACTCACCTTCTTGTGGTCAAACACGACCAGCAGCGTTGGGCGCGTGCTCAACTCCTCGTGGCCAAGCTCGACCAGCAGCACTGGGCGCGAGCTCACCTTGTGGCCAAACTCGACCAGCAGCGCCGGGCGTGTGCTCACCTCCTTGTGGCCAAACTCGACGATGTCCACGCGGAACTTGTCGGTGACGTTGACCGACTGCACGCTGGGGCTGGTGTGGCGCACCACGATGTCCAGGCAGCACTTGGCCTTGATGGAGCCCACCGGGTCCACCACCTTGTACTTGGCCGGCTGGTTGGCGTACACTGCGGAGCACGGCGGCAAGCGGTGCAGGCGAAGGTAGGCGGCGAAAAGGCTCACATGCTTAGTAATAGTTGTACTCACTTTGCCCAGTGAAAATGTGAATGTTAATGCAGGCTGCTTGACACAGCAATTCACGACACATATGATGTGGTGCTTTAGTTCTATAAGTTAAATATGTAATCATGTGTGTATTAATACCAATAATATGAGCAGTGGTGCAACAAATTGCATCACAAATCATGGCAAAATACATACCTTTGAATGTGATGCCAATATCATATGGGTTGTAGAGAGTGACCACTTGCTTCAAGCTGGCTGGGTCATCCAAGTAAAAATTCAGACTTGATGGAAACACAAAGACAGGATATTTGAGAGATCCCTTTCCTGGTGGTTTCCTGGTTGCCATATTTCTGAAAATAAAATGCCCTAGAGCCCAACAGTGATTAATAAATGGTGTACAACACTGAGACGCCAACAGCAAGGTTGCCCTTACTTCAGAATAAGTTGAAGCCATGCCAGTAGATAAATGTCATTTTGCCTGTCATTTGCCTATTATTTGAATTTGACTTTGAATATAAGCTTTGCTGACATGGTTATCAAGCAATGGTCACAACATACAGACTGCCATTGAGTTGCGTCTTCTTTGATCAGACAGGGAAAAATACCTTTAACTAATAGAATGCATCAAGTTGGATGCGGGTATGTCTCGAGTTTTTTGACAACTGCTCAATTTAGGAATGCACCAAAAATGACAATGGAAGGAATGTTTCAAGGAAGGGAACAGAGTTTCTACAAACAGAAATGACATCAGACACATGGTCAAAATTGTCATCAGCAAATAGCCAATAACAAATTTTCTAAAAACTCATGCAACATGGCCTAACTATATGTGAAATTATCTATTATCTAGTCTCAGGTACCTTGCTCAGTAGAATGGGTGTGGTCCCATGTTCCACCCCTACTTTGAGTGTGCCCTTGAATTTTATTATCTACTTTTTAACAAACAAAACTTTGTTTTACACCAAAAGTTCATATAATTTGTTCTTCTACAAAATCATTGGTTGGTCTACAAACCATGGCAAGCATGCCACCACAATCCTGTGGCACACCAAGTCCTGCCCCAAAAAGGGCAGTAAGCTTCCCAAGTTGGGAAAATTTTGTTAACCCACCTCCCCAAAACTGCACCTTTACCAAATTAAGTCAGTTTTTGTGATCTTACTAGTCCTCTAAGTCTTAGATAACAGTATGACACTTTGAATATACAAATTCAATAACTTCCACCAACCAACTTGGATAAGCTGCCCCATACTGGAAGCTGAGCCCAACCTCTGTCCACACAAGATCTTGTCCAAATTTATCATGGTTTGTGAACTGAGCACTTGAGGGCATCACCAGTGGTATGTGGCCACCATATGTACCAAAGGTCAGATCAGTGATATATATATATATATATATATATATATATATGACAAAAATGAAGTCCCAAATTTGATTTCACAGCTGAATAGCTAGCTTTCTGGTTCCATGATTACCTAATTCTTAGTTCAGGATGGCCACAGAACTACATCATTATTACAGCAACAAAGCAAAGTAACTCATGATTTTAATATTTAAATAATAATGAACAATCCTTTAATGTAATTTATATAGTCCATTCAGTCTTGCAACACATTTATGATTCCAAAGTGTGATGCTTATGTGACTATCTGGACCCTCAAATATCCTTAAAGGCGTAATTTTCCATGCACAGGTTGGTCTCACCCAACTTGTGTCTAACATGGTAGCAATCCCGCAATGTGTTCAAGACATTTCACATTGCCTTATGCCTTAAGCCCCAAAAGTAGAGCCCAGGTGGCATGCATAGGTCCTCTACACGTTTTATAAAAGTACTGCTATACGTTTTGTCCATGATCTTTTACTCTGCAATAAAGTCCGACGACGACCACGTCAGCCTCATAAACAACCTAGGAATTTTGTTCACATGGTGATAATGCGGTTGCTTGAATCTGGGTTATTTCTGAATAACATACGACAGACGCACTCACGATCAATAAATAGCCAGACACCAACACTCACCGTGCCAAATGTCTTCTTATCATGACAATATGAAACAGCTGATGCGGCGAGCCCAACGCGGAGCAGTATTTGGTAGCATTGGTAAAGTTTTTGATTGAGTAAGGTGCCTTCTCATTTTCGCGTGGTATCGTAACAAATACGCTTATGATCATTGCGTGTTCCATTGAATAATTTAACTCCATCAAAATTGTATATCCATCTTAACATACCAAAATGATGCAAGATATCACGTGTAATATCATCTGTTATATCTTCTTTACAAGTCACACGCAATATGTAACTTAAATACCTGCTCAGACACCAAAAGTATAGCAAAACATGCGTCAGGAGCTTGTTTGTATTTCAGCTCAAGGCCAAATGGTCTTCTTGTCCGCATTCAAGGACGTGCTTCCGCGGTTGGTGTAGAGAGGGTCGCGGGGGCACTTGGCCTCAGGGAGGAAGGTGATAGTTTTGCATAACTTCCTGGATCTGCATTTATGTTAAGATGAGATACCACTTCCTAGTTTTGTAGTTAACTGGTAGGCAGATCAGGTTAAGCAGCAACACGATAATTGATAGTAAGGCGGACACCTGGATAGGTAGGAACCAACGCTACACAGTCCTGATTTTTAAGTGTAATTACGTGTAGACTACAATCAACAAACTTTTGCTGCCTCACATTTCTTTGCATTGCTCCCATGGAAAATGCTGATCACCCATGTCTGATTTCTATCACTACCACTATCGCCACATGTGACTGGTAGGTACCTAATCACACTTAGTGCCACGTGTAGCTTGTAGATAGATCTGACAGGTAGGCAACTGAATGGCCAAAATATATTGCCTGTTGTGCCTTGGCCAGGTGTGACATTACAAGTAATTGCTCTGGGATGGAACTTGCTATTTCAAAAAGTCCCCATGCATTGATCATCAGTTCATCATTGATCATTGATCAGGCAGTTCATGATCTGTGAAATTCATAGCTGCTGACACAGCTTGTGAAAGACATCTTTGTAAACATGGTATAAGGTGATGAACATGCTATTTTTGGCATATGTAGCCAGCTCATGTATCATTTCAGATGGAAAAGTGGCTATTTGCCTGCTGCTGGTAACAACAGGTGAAGTTCTTCAGGTAGTGGGCTGCCATGGACCATCTTTCACTGGCTTGGGGGACAGCTATTGCAGCAGTGGTGGTGCACACTGTGGGCATCTGGAACCTGGTCACCCTGGTGCTCTCACTTACCACTGTTGCTGTCAGGTGAGCAGTAATGACTGAGGTATCATAATTAATGCATGGTGTCTTTCTTTTGTCAATCCAACCATATGGCATTTTGCAGCACCTTAGGAAGGATGGATGCAGCTTTACATTTGACTCAGTGGTCCTGCTTGACAGTTATTATTTGAGATCCAGAGAGAGTATGAATTTTCATATTTTGCACTGCACCTTTCATCCAGTGTTTATGCTGAGAAATGTGACAAGATTCAAAAAATGTTGGAGGGAATAATTTGAGATTAACTGCTTCTGATATAGTATGCAGATAGCCATCAAATTTGGACCTGTTAAGCTAGAATGTTAAAATGATTACAACTTGCTATAAAACTTCCAAGCCAGAAATGTTGAATATATTGATACTACCATTGACCTGTTGACAGTTCAAGGAAAAATAACAGTTAGCTTATATTGACTTGAACTAGCCCATCTTGAACAGCTGGGCTAGCATGCTTTTGTGCCCTCAGCATTTTGTGTGTCTGGTTTTCAGTGGCAGATTTGGGATTTTGTCAAGGGGTGTGTGCACATGATATTGTAGGGCCCCCTAGAGTTAGGAGCTCCCTCCAAAAAATCCTTGTGTTTCTGCCATTAAATGCTAAGATTATTACATATGTTATGTTGCATACAAGAACTATGACACATGCTATTTTGCATATGGGAAGCCATCTTTCTCTGCACAGCCTTAGAAAATTAGGTTTAGTGCCTATATGCATACATGGAGCTTGTTCATTTGCTCTAGATCATGGTGGATTCCATCATTTTGAAGCTAAGTATTTTAAAAAATACATGGCGGAATGAACTTAAGTTGGTTGCTATATACCATTAGGATCAGGCTGAAGGCTAATTCCTAGCATGTTTTCTGCCAGCTAGCAAGTCCATGTAATCAGGTGATGGCTGATGACTAATGCAGAGTTTTTGCTTTGACAGCTATGAAGCAGTAAAAAAATATCATAACATTCAAAATGCATTAAAAGCATGTTGCATGTTTCATTGGCACATATTTGAATGCTGCTCTAAGGCTTAAGGCACCAGGAGAAATTGTCCTGTAGTTTTGGAACTTATACACATGATGTAAATTGGCCCAGGCCGTACACTCGTGCAGGTTAAACGTCCTGGCACTCGTAAGTGCTCACAGGGATTTTGGCAACTGAGTAAGACCCTTTCGTTTTCATCAGAAGACCTCACGACCAACGTATAGGACCCGGGGCGATCTAGACTACTCAGACTTAGGTCCTCGTCAACGGCGTAGGCCTTCCCATGATATGGGAAATCCTGAGGCCTATAGAGATGGAGCCTGAGCGACCGAGGGCGCCGCGGCATCCAAATGAAGACTCCTGTTGACAGTATAGGATTCTCAGAGCAGGTGAGAACCCAAGACCAATGTAGTGGGCCCCTGAACGATCGGGAGGGCCCCCCGGCAGACTAACTATAGGACCCCGACCAGAGTGCGGGTCCCACCGAGGAAAAGGAAATTCCCAAGGCCATTGGACATGAATTAATGCCCTGGGCGGTCGACGAGTGCCCGGGCATGTTAGCAAATAGTGTTCCAACAGCAGCGTGGTGCCCGTTGAGAAAAGGCGAGGAAATCAATGGTGGCGTGAGAGGCTCCTTAGCATTCGAATTCACTCGGCAAGTGGACATGAAAAACACCCGGCGACAGCGTAGGGCCTCTGGACATTGTATTGAGCCTTACAATTTCCTTCAATTACCACCCTCTCAATCAGCAAATAATTATCTTTATCTGCTCACGGACTCTGCCGTCTCACTGCTCTTCGTCGCTTGGAGGTCCAAAGACGTGCGATTGTGCTTTGTTTTGTGTCAGAAAACTGCATCCATTCGGCCGGTTATGGGCCTATTTGGAGCCTATGTGCTCCCGCGGTTGACAAGGGGTGGGGCGCGTCCCCGTGTCCCCCGCCCCCTCTGTTCGCCACTGGCCCGAACAGTTTAACAGATTGGATCTCGCCATTCAAAAATAAGTACTCAAGGCACAATGTACAGGGCCCAGAACAATCGACCGCGTCCAAGCACGATGATGGGTGGGGGCCCCGACAAGATCGTAGAGTCCTCCATTCAAATCGGAAGTACCAAAGATCTAGTGTAGGGGCTCCCGAAAGATCAAGTGTACCCGAGCAGGTTATCAAACGACCCCCGATAGGAGCGTTTTAAATATCGAGACCCAATATGCAGGGCCTCGAACACAATCCAGCGTGCCCGAGGGTGCGAACAGATGTAGCCTCCGACAAGCGCATAGGACCCTCCTTTCAAGTGGGAAGTACCCCAGCCCCAATATGGAGGGCTCCCGAACGATCGAGTGTGCCCTAGCTGGTGAACTGATCGGACCCCCACGATAAGCGTAGGGCCGTAAGCAAGTGACGGTATTAAAAGGGCCTTAGACCAATGTAGAAGACCCATGAGCATATCGCCAGTATGTTAGTAGACCAGCGTGAAGGACCCCTAAGCAACCGCGTGTGCTCCGGCTTAGGAGTCCCGGCAAAAGTGTATAGAACCTTTCGGATGAATGAGAAGAGTCCGTGGAGGGCCCCTGATCGGTCAAGAGTGCTCAGGCACCCTAGCAGATAGGTGCCACATCAGAGCAGGGCCCTATGAGAAAATGCAAAGAGATCAAGGGCAACGCGGAAGGCTCCAGAGATCGGATTGACCTAGCAAGTGGACATGTAGGACCTTCGGGAATGGCCTAGGAATGGCGTAGGGCCTCCGGATAGCGCAATAGGCGTTAAGTCTTCGAATCACCTCCCTCTCAATCATTAAATGATTATTTTTGTGTGTTTGTGGTCCATTCACTTTCGCTTGTGGCGGCTCTTGGTCGCCTGAAAGCTCAAAGATATCCAATTTTGTCGCGTTTTGTGTAATAAACTGCGTCTGTTCGGCCGGCCATGGGCCTCTTCGGAGCCTACGGTCTCCTTTGGGGACAAGGGGGGGGGGGGGGGGCACGGTCCCGTTCCCCCTTTGGGTCTGCCCCTGTTGGTATTGGATGTTATAGACAGTGCTGAAATAAAGTTTTGCGTTTTGAGCATGGTGATAAAATTTTCGACTTTATTTTGTACTTGGTGTATGTCGCATTATAACACGAACAGGCTGAAGGCAGGACATGCACAGACTGGACCCCATTATTGGTATAGTCAGACTCGCGGCTTAAGAGTCATAAAGGCATCTGGCCAACAAAGAGTAACAAACGCCCATCGAGGTTGGCCTACCACAGGTGCTGTGCACATATTCTTAACTAATCTGACTACCTGACCTGCCTGGAGTTAGGTGTAAATGGGAGCTTTAGACTGATAGAACTTGTCCAAACGATTTTTACAAGCTTGTTATGATTTTAAATTGTATAACTCAGTGTCTTACCCATAGAAACTAAAATTGTTGGTGTCACCAGCTCACCCTAACCTCTCTTTACAACTCACTCTGGAAATGTTGGTAGGATTGGTATCAAAAGATGCGTGATATAACACTGAGTAATAATAAAATGTTTGTATAAATAGGTGTGCTGCATGCAGGTACATCCTTAACCAAAGAAGCATACAGTCCACACCAGCAACTGCAGCCTTGACACATAAAGCTGCATGGGGCAACCAGTGTTGCGATGCAGTAGGCTGATGCGGGCTGGTGTACCGCACCTACCTGATGCCTATACGACATCGTCATCATATTTCACAAAATATGGCTTGCCGCTTAAGTACCACTGAAATATGACAGGCCGCATCTGGAATGAGACCTGACTAACTGGGGTTGGCCTGGGGTGCTCATACATAACTCCATTAACTACTAGCTTGTGGTTGGTCAGGCCAGCCCGGACTGTGCCATTTTCAAAATGGATTTGAAGTATGTCCCATTGCAGACCAGCCCAGCTTCCTGTTGGGCTGGGCTGCTGCTCTTGCTGCCCCATCCCCTCCTGTCGGGATCTGTCCAGCTCCATTCAGTCTCGTCTGGTCCAGTCCCATCTTGTCGTACATGACCCCATCCTGTCCTGTCTCGGGACCCCATCTGGTCTTGTGCAGCTACATCCAGTCTTGCCTGGCCTTGTCTAGTCCCACATGGCCCATCTGGTCACATCTGGTTCCCATATGATTCTATCTGGCCCTATCTGGTCCCATCTGCCCCCCCCCCCCCCCCCCATCCTGTCCGGTCCACCTCCATTCAGTTCCATCTGGCCCTATCTGGTCCCGTCTGGATGCATCCGGTCTCATCCAGCCCTGTTTGTCGCATCCAGTTGTCCCATCCAGTACAGTCTGGTCCAATCTGGTCCTGTTCAGTGCCATGGGGTCCCAGCAGGTCCCATCCAACCCCATCGAATATTTTATGTTCATCAGTTTGCGAGCAGTAAGACATATGTCATGGAGATTCGGTGCCTGTAACGCTCTTCAGCTAACTGCGGTATAACACCAGCTAGCATCAGGTTACTGCGCCGCGAACTTGATGGCCTCAGGCCGCCGGCCGTGGCTTTCACGGCAGAAATTCTGGATGTGGGTGCTAATATAGGCTATTTGGTTCATTCAGCTGGTATATATCCATACACATCTGTGGTATTATTCCATCCTGTGGGGGCCTTCAGGCGTGATTGTGTGCAGAGAAGTCGGTCTTGTCGGGGCTTGCGCCAGCAGTGTTGCCAGGGCCAACAACGAATATATAACAATGTATGATAATAAGAATATGTAATATAAAGATATATTATATATAATATAATAATAATGTATCATATATCACAATAATGTATAATATATAATAATATATAATATGGCCCTCCTCCAGCATTGTTTGAATTAGTCGTGCCTGGAACATGCAGTAGCACAAACTGGAAGCACAAACTATTTTTCTTCACAGCAGAGATGCATAGGGAATGAAATGTGTCTGTACCAAATCACGAAGAAATGTGAAAGCATGGACACACACAGACGCTAGACACCGTTGTTGTCATTGTCGAGATGCGTCTTTGCGCCATGTGCTCGCGCTCTTAAGTGTCACCAATGACACCGCGGACGGGCTGACTGTGTGGCCAGCCTGCTCCTCCTGCAGCGGGCCTGCATCTGCAGCGAGTCTGCTCCTCCTGCGGCGAGCCTGCTCCCCCTGCAACGAGCCTGCTCCTCCTGCAGCGAGCCTGCTCCTGCAGCGAGCCTGCTCCTCCTGCAGCGAGCCCGCTTCTCCTGCAGCGAGCCTGCTCCCCCTGCAACGAGCCTGCTCCTCCTGCAGCGAGCCTGCTCCCCCTGCAGCGAGCCTGCCGCTCCTGCAGCGAGCCTGCTCCTCGTGCGACGAGCCTGCTCCTCCTGCAGCGAGCCTGCTCCTCCTGCAGCGAACCTGCTCCTGCAATGAGCCTGCTCCTCCTGCAGCGAGCCTGCTCCTCATGCAGCGAGCCTGCTCCTCCTGCAGCCAGCCTGGTCCTCCTGCAGGGAGCCTGCTCCTCCTGCGGCGAGCCCGCCCATCCTCCGGCGAGCCTACTTCTCTTACAGCGAGCCTGTCGTGTGACGGTGCGCGCTCCCTTCAGCGAGCCTGATCCTCCTGCAGCGAGTCTGCTCCTCCTGCAGCGAGCCTGATCCTCCTGCAGCGAGTCTGCTCCTCCTGCAGCGAGCCTGGTCTTCCTGCAGCGAGTCTGCTCCTCCTGCAGCGAGCCTGCTCCTCCTGCGGCAAGCCTGCCCCTCCTGCGGCAAGCCTGCCCCTCCTGCGGCGAGCCTGCATCTGCAGCGAGCCTGCTCCTCCTGCAGCGAGCCTGCTCCTCCTGCAGCGAGCCTGCTCCTCCTGCAGCGAGCCTGCTCCTCCTGCGGCGAGCCTGCTCCCCCTGCAGCGAGCCTGCTCCCCCTGCAGCGAGCCTGATCCTCCTGCAGCGAGTCTGCTCCTCCTGCAGCGAGCCTGGTCTTCCTGCAGCGAGTCTGCTCCTCCTGCAGCGAGCCTGCTCCTCCTGCAGCGAGTCTGCTCCTCCTGCGGCGAGCCTGGTCTTCCTGCAGCGAGTCTGCTCCTCCTGCAGCGAGTCTGCTCCTCCTGCAGCGAGTCTGCTCCTCCTGCGGCGAGCCTGGTCTTCCTGCAGCGAGCCTGATCCTCCTGCAGCGAGTCTGCTCCTCCTGCAGCGAGCCTGGTCTTCCTGCAGCGAGTCTGCTCCTCCTGCAGCGAGCCGATCGTGTGACAGTGCCACGCGTGCCGACAGTTTCTGCCTGACGCTGTACTGGCGTCACGGACGGGCGGCGGACGAGTACAGTGTGCAGACATGCCGCTCCCGCCTGCCGCTGCCCAGCCCCGGCATCCCGGCGGTGAGTGCGCCGCCACCGAGCCGCAGTCGGAGGCCAACTCAACGCCACCTTGCCCTGCCGTATGCTTGCTGATCCTGTGCGCCGGCCGCGCTAATGCTGCCGTGCTCAGCGACTGCTGTTGTCGGGGCTAGAAATTGTGTTACCTAGAACATTTGCGTAGGTTGAATGATAGCAAATAGCTGCAGACACCGGATACGCGAAACTGAGCTGATTAGCCCGACGTAGCTGGAGATGACGCTATGTAAGTGAGAGACCTTTAGCCGGGCGGCATCAGCTGAGCGCACGTGGACGCAGGTGGGCACAGTCTGAATCTGGCAGGCATCCTGCACGTCTGTGCCGTGTGCAGGGCACGTGTCCGGTCACAGGTCGCCGCCCGTCCGGCCCAGTGCCGCACTTTCGTGTGTTCTGCTCCAGAAAGGCTGGAGCACTGAGCACCGGCAGTGCCCATTTTACGTCCCACTCTTCTCGGATGTGTCATTGTTTTTGCCTGCTCCGAGCGGTGCTCGCAGGGCCGCGTTAGTTCTGTCTGTAGTGGTGCCTGTCCCGCTTCAACTCCGATCTGGATGTCGCCGCGCAGACGCCATCCGGCTATCCCACGTGCTGACATTTCCTGGTGGCCGGCAGACCGCCTCTCTGACGTGCCCCGCTCGCTGGCATGTCTTGTCTCTGACTCGTCTCCATTCTGACCTCCCCGGTCGCCGACAGATCGTGTCTCTGACCCGTCTCGGTTCTGACATTCCCCGCTCGCCGGCAGATCGTGTCTGTGACCCGTCTCCGTTCTGACCCGCCCCGGTGGCCGGCAGATCGTGTCTCTGACCCGTCTCCCTTCTGACCTGCCCCGGTGGCCGGCAGGTCGTGTCTCTCACCCGTCCCCGTTCTGACCTGCCTCGGTCGCCGACAGATCGTGTCTCTGACCCGTCTCCGTTCTGACCTCCCCCGGTCGCCGACAGATCGTGTCTCTGACCCGTCTCCGTTCTGACCTGCCTCGGTCGCCGCCAGATCGTGTCTCTGACCCGGTCTCCCCCACGTGAGCTGCGCTTCGACCAGCGGTACACGGGCTCCAGTCCGATCGACGAGCAGATCAAGCAGGTGCTGCAGTTCGCCTTCCGGGACTTCGTCAAACCATGGTGAGCCGGCGTCATCGGGGCGGGCCCGTTGCACAATACCTTGTAATGCTTTTTACTATATTCCTACGTGCCATTTCATTACATTACACAGTGTATTTTTAAAAGCTTCCGAGCAGCATCCAAGGAATTTCAAGTTTGCAAGTAAATACGTCACACGAACTCCTCCGTTTTCCAGGTATTTCAGCATATCGGACGACCCGGAGTTTTTGTACGAGCTGCATCAGCTGATTCAGCACCTGGTCGTCGGCCTGGCATCCCGGTACGTGACCAGGCCGTGTGTGGATGGCGGCGGGCAGGCTGCGTTCAGCTCCACCATAGCTCAATGTCACAGGCAGAGCATTGTCGCCCGCGCTACCCATGGGGGTGACGTCACAGGACCAAGTCCACGTAGTTTTCCATACCACATAGCAAGAAGGAATGACTTTGTTCGTTGGTTTTTGTAGGAATGCAGGAGGTTAAGCATGCGAGTTGTCTTGCTGTGCGAAGGGGTTGGGTGCGGGAAGTTTTTGTTGGACGTAATTGTGCATTTGACATGGGCCTGGGTCCGAGTATGGCGTGCCAGAGTCGTGAGCGTACACCCATTTGTCATTGTCGAGGACGCGGACGGGCCGGCGCACCTGATGTGAGGCTCGCGCAGGCTTGTCGGGGCGAGGGTTATGGACCAGGTGCTGTACCTGGCGGGCGCTGCACGGGTGTGTCGGGGCGGAGGAGGGTTAGGTGGCGCACTGCGTGGGCCATTTGTCCACGACCGTGTGCGGCGGGTCGTGGGTTCGAACCTAACCACTGCCCGAGTGTTTTACTGTGAACCACGACAACACCCACGGGATATGGCTGTGTGGGACGACCACAGAAGTGGCACGTGTAGCTCAATGAGCGAACGACTGATGTATGGCCGAGGACGTGCGCGGAACACCGCGCCTGACGTGGATTGTGTGCGGCTACGCCAGAGCCAAGGACGTGGACTGGGTGCCGTACCTGACGAGGAAGCTGGTGGAAGATGTGGCGCTGCACCTGCGCATGTTCCGGCAGGCGCGTACCCGCTTCCGGGTAAGACCGCCCACCCAGCCCCGCAGTCCGCTGTGCTGGCCCCACGTCCCTGCGATTTCGGGGCGCATTTTGTTGACCGTGTCGATCGTGATAGCTTATTGTCATTACGCTCTTGTTCTTCAGCACATTCAGTAACATACACCTTGCATTACTAAATTGTGCTTCACTTATTTGACTGTGCATGGTTTCACGTGGTTTTAACCACGTCTCAGAGATTGGGGTGGGGTCAAATGGGGATTCGGAGATCAAACTGGAATCTGGAGAGGGCGATGGTACGTACCTGAAAGTGACTCCCTTCAAGGGGAAATATGAAGCGTATATTTCGCTGGAAACATTTTAGGTGGCAAAATCCCACTTAATGAAAATTGGAATACCTGTTCGCCCTCTGTGATCGCACCCACTTGTCTGTGTCCTTTACTGTTATGGTGAGCGGTCTTGTGATCCTGGGTCGATAAGATATCTTCACGCGCACTGTGTTGATGGCGCAGGAGCAGCTGGACACCAAGCCAGTGGATCTGGAGTCGATCTTCTTCGACCTGGAGGCGGGTTTGGAGAAGAAGCGGCTCTGTCGCGATCTGGTCTGCACGGTCGACACGTACGAGAAGGGTGGGTGCTCGCTCTGGCGTCGCGTCAGAGCCGCCGCCGACATGCAGAGGCTCACAGCTGTTGTTGGACGCGGCGGCTGCAGGCCGACCGTCCAGGCCGCGCGCTCCACGCTCCACACCCCACACTCCACACTCCACACTCCACACTCCACACTCCACGCTTCACACTTCACGCCCCACGCTCCACACTTACACTCCACACTTCACGCCCCACACTTCACACCCCACACTTCACACTCCACACCCCACACTCCACACCCCACACTCCACACCCCACACTCCACGCTTCACACTTCACGCCCCACACCCCACACTTCACACTCCACACTCCACACTCCACACTCCACACTTCACGCCCCACGCCCCACGCCCCACGCCCCACGCCCCACGCCCCACGCCTCACGCCGCACGCCGCACGCCGCACGCCGCACGCCGCACGCCGCACGCCGCACGCCCCACGCCCCACGCCCCACGCCCCACGCCCCACGCCCCACGCCCCACGCCTCACGCTCCACGCCCCACACTCTGCACTCTGCACTCTGCACTCTGCACTCTGCACTCTGCACTCCGCACTCCGCACTCCGCACTCCGCGCTCCACACTCCACACTCTGCACTCCACACTCCACACTCCACACTCCACACTCCGCGCCCTACAACCTACTCCCCACGCCCCACGCCCCATACTACCACTCCCCACCCCAAACTCCCCACTCCCCACCCCACACCCCCCACACTCCCCACTCCCCACCCCACCCAACCACATGCGCCCCGCCCTCACACGACTGACAGTGCGCTGTCTCCCAGGGCTGAAGACAGCCGTTACTGGAAGCGCCCTCGGTGCATCCATCGCATTGCATCCTACGTACATTCATTGCACATACGCCATCTTTGGACCTGATGCCGATGAAGCTCCAGCGCCAGCGATAACCGAGTGTTCGCAGACCAGCACTTGGGTAGTCGTGACGGCACGCGGCATGCTAAGCTGTCAGGGATCACGAGCCACGTCAGCATGTCGTGACAGGGGCACCGGACCTAGTAAAGGGCTGGAGAGAGGTTTTAACGTCACTTAGCATTGGGCCGTCCACAACGAGAGGCCCCGGAGCCCAGCCGTTACTGCTGCACCTCAGCGTCGGGGCACAGCGCCGCCGAGAGACGCCTGACTCAAGCGGCATTACGCAGCATTTCCAATAGATGGCGGACACAGATGGCATCACACGGCGCCTCCTGGCGTTGCCGTGACCTCGAGCGTCAGGACGCCGTACTCCAGTGTTTACGGACTCAGGGGTCAGTACAAGGCGCCTCCGAGAGATGGCGTTGGCGTGTGACGGCGGTGCTCTGCCGGGCAGACTACCTGCGGGACTGTGAGCCGCGTGCTGCTGCACCAGCTGCTGCCGGAGCCGGAGTTCGCCTGCCGCGCCCAGCTGGCCGCCGCTGTCGAGCTGCTCTCGCAGATGGCGCTGCTGCCGCTCTCGCAGATGCTGACGGCGCCGGACTTCGTCAACAGGACCGTCGTGTGGCTGGTGAGGCGAGGTCTGGAGCTCGCACAGAGGCGCGAGCATATGCTTTGAATAGTGCTTTCCCTCCGAACTGCTGCAGGGTGGGGACGTCTCCACCACTGCTGCCGAGTTTCTCACCGACGCGCCTGGCTGCGTTGCTGTGCAATGACGCCCAAACCCAGTGGCGTGCTCCTGT
>NW_023596461.1:18406507-18418890 GCF_011947565.3 Pollicipes pollicipes | reverse complement strand
TGTAAAAGAAGACTTCTGGCACAAAAGGAGTAAATTACTAGCATCATTAAAGTCCATGTCCCATGCCTAGCCCAGCACTGGATGTTTTTACGACGTAAAAGGAAAACTGACAACAACAAAACTATCAGAAATAACCGTTGGATCTGATCGCGAATACACACGTATCGAACGTAAAACCACTTGCTGGTAGGCACAGTCCTCATAGCGAGCTCATCGTGGAATAACAAGCTTCCCTACCACGCAAACGATGCTTAAAGAACAGACCAATATCAAGACAGTATATTTTCGCAACACGCCACCACGCTATTAAAGCACACGTTTACAAAGGATTCCCAATTCCGTGCAAGGTTGAACAAGGTTTTACGAAGCCCCTGAATCGGTCCGTGATTTGAAAGCGACCTTGAACTTTATTGGCAGCCATGCTTCCCGATACACAGCCGTTCTATCGACCCATCTAAGCTCTTATGGCACACGAATATTGCAAACGGTGTCTCATGGGCACGATGGCCATACTGCACAAAGCTAGGTGTTGATGTCGTGCACCGGGTGAAATGCAGGAAAACTTATACCTTGCATTTGATCATGGGTGATAAATGTTCACTCCTTTGGAAGCGTGTACATGCATTCTACGATATTTTGCAGATCGTATTCCCTAGTACGCGTCGTTCCACGCTGTCTTTTTTCAGACGATCCCAAACGCCTACATGCATGGGATGTCAGCATCCGCACGCGGGTCTTCCCTGACGCTCAACGTATTGTGTTATAACTTCGGCGCAGTTTGTCACTTCGAATCAAGGGGAGCGTTTCACGTTTGCATGGGGTTCTAAACTGAAATGGCCATCCTGAAGATCTGTTGGTGCTGTTCACAATCATGCCCTTCTTAAGATCTAAGCCGCTCTAGTTTCTGAACTTCACACCCAGGAAAATGGGGGCAGGTACAGCGGGGAGAGTGTTTCAAAGCCACCTTGACATTCATGACGTCATAATAACGTCATTCAAATCCTGCCATTCCATATGTCATGCGGCGACCATGGCCGAGACAAATATAATTGTCGAAGCGTTCATATCTGGTCGGCTGGTGGCGGGGGCCGCTTAAAGGTCAGCTGATGTCAAAGGGCGGGACGGACGGTCCCGAGCATGGCGGCACGTTCAACCTTCGCCGCAAAATTCTGCGGTTGACCCTGAACTTCGCGACTGGATGGTGTGGTCAGCGCTCACGAACAAGACACTGGTTACGCTGGCACTGATCCAAGAACATATCCAATCCAAAGATTGAACTAATTCTTTAAAAAACGCCAATGGGTGGCAATATGCAAATACAGCGCATTCAAAAGCGGCAAATGCCAACGCAACCTGCATCACACAGTGTGCAGTCAGCACTCCGATGTCCGTCCCAAGCCCACCATCCACCGAACGACAAATCAACAGCATACACGCCGGAGCGGCATCTTGTACCACCAGCTCCGCAATGCGCGTGGTGGCCGACGGATTCAGGACCTGCCCTGCACGCCCAGCGCCGCTGACGCCGAGCCGCAGCTCTCACCATGGCAAGGAACATGGCGGCGCGGCGCGCGCGCACGCCAGCCGGCTGGTTTTCCGGCACGCGGACACCTGACGGCGGACTGAAGCAGCCCGCCGGCGGACCGGCCCGCGCGCGACTGAGGGCCCTGGCGGCCGGCGCTACAACGGCCCGCACGGCGGCCGAGCCACGATCCCGGCCCGCGCGGACTGCAGCGCAGCGAGGTCAGAGTCACGGGCAGCGGCCGCCTGCCGGGCGCGAACGGGAGCCGCTCCCGTCTTAGAGGGGTTCTGAGTGCGGGCTGAGGAGCGTTGGAATCCTGGGGGGGGGGGGGGGGAAGGAGGAGGAGGAACCAGAATACTTCTAGGTGGTGCGAACGTTTTGTGGCGAGGATGACATAGGGATTTTGTCTTGCGTTGGCACAAACGGCAGGCGTTTCTGGACCCTGATGGCATGCCAGTGCAAAGGCCGTGTTGCGAAGTTTATTCCGATAAACCGCCGCTTTGACAACACAATGAGTGCGCCAGCCGAGCGTCGCCAGAGACACTCCTGATTTCCCTCAGCTGTCGGCTGTCCACCACACTTGCGAAGCTGCGGTCAGTCCAGCGCAGGTGCGCCGACATGTGGTCACGCCTTCGGCGGCTCCCACCTGACCTAGATGCCCTAGTGGATGCGTTGTGTACACAACCTTTTGCTGGTCGTGGGCTAGGTGTGGGGACTAATCGGATAGGCTAAAACTAAAACTGGCGTCTCGGGTGCCTGCGGACTCAAACTCCTGCAATGCCCCACGCTGTCCCTGACGCAGATTGACGATGGCTATTGCATCCGTCCATTTATAAAACTCGTGTTTTGCCGTCTTCTAAACAAATTGTGAAACGCATTGTATTTCGCACTTTTTAGGTTTCATTATCCGTAAGCATGGTATTCCACAGAGACCTTAATGGTGGCCAGCGCTTTGCTGCTGTCCCCTTTCCGGCCGTCCATGTCGCGTAGGGTGTTTTCATATTACGTGGTCTCGCCCTGGAACCACCCACCGCCGGTTGCTATGACCTCCCGGAGCCGTACTGCGCTCATATCTCGACTTGGCCAATGTGAAAAAGAGGGTTTTGTTTGACTTTGAATGCCTTTCAAGCTCTTGGCGTGTTCTCATCATCACCGCATCTTCGTTTTTATCGTGTACCATGTAATCCATTGACTAGAATCAAACATTAAGCCATACTATGGAACGATCCGTAGTAAATACGTGACATGACAAAGCCTCAAGGAGATAAAAAGGCCCAAAAGAGTCTGCGCGTTCCGTAAAGACAATACGTGACGTCACGCATAAGCTGTCGTCCGGCTTTCAGTAAACAGCTGAGACGAGCCGGACGGTAAAGAACCTTCGTGAGCTCACGTAAATTTTACGCAGTTTCGACTAATCCATGCGCCTCGCAATCCTTGACATGATGGTCATACAACGCTCATAATTACGATGGATATTCACGAGTAATAGGCAAATTAACCAGAGCCATATTATCATGCCATTTATAGGCTAAAATAAAACGTTGACATTTCCTTGCCGCAAAAAAAGAGATTTTTTTGGCATCCCTGTCGACTGCTGGGAAAATTGTAAGCCGGGCAACTATTGCAGCCCATACGTTTTGGAAAGCACGCTTTCAAATGCCTTACATATTAGTTGCATCTTAAGCTGATCTGGTTTCCGTGGTATGACAAAAAAAAACAAAGAAAACGCTCGAAGGCCGCCTGATCTGTGGTGCTCACTCCCGACTGCGTGATGCGAGCCGTACGCAGGCGTCCGATTAGCATCATACGCTAGCCCCATCTTTACTGTACAAACATGTACTGGCTTCATGTCGCTGCTACCCTTGGCTGCTGAGATATCTGTCCTATATTGCAACCAATTTGCCGTGCTGTTACCCTTCGTGGGTTCCTGTTACCATGTTAAGCCGACCTTGATGAAATACGTGGGTTTAAAAACGGCCTCGAGCGCGCGCCATGCACCAGCCGCGGGCGGCATCTCAACAGAAATCGGTACTGCACTGGTTACGCGAGAAACCAGATGCAGTCATGAAGCCAACTAATGTGATGCAAGCACGGCTTGGAGACAGCAGAGACTCATGAAACAACATTCCTCAGCAGGGCGGTGTTGGTAGCGGAACATGGCGAGCCGGCGATAATGTGGTGCCGAATAGCATGCTATTAAACTTCTCAAAGTAGATCTTCGAAACATTGACAACGCAGCCTGCGTCAGTCGATAGCCTATACCATACTTTGCCCAGTTCGCCTATTCTTCTCCGAAATAAGGCTTAAAGCATGTGTTTTGTGATCAACTCGACGAAACATATCACTTGATGGCAACCCCATCTTGCCATAAGGGACAGGCATTGAGAAAGGAGTCCAACAGTAGTGGCGACGCACAGCTTTTCAGAAAACACGGAACATCACAAGGAGCCATACCCGCCGGCTTCAGGCGTTGACCTGTTGCGAACGTTTCACGCTCGACACCTGAACAGACATAATATCACGCATCACGGACGATCAAAAGTTGCATAAAGCGGTGGGGCGATCCGCTCCGATCCACCTCCCCCCTCTCCCCCCCCCTCCCCTTCACCAGGCTTACGTATAAAAATCGGTAAGGCAGAAACAAATTTGGGAAAAGACGGAACTCACTGTGGCGCGTGACCGCTCTGGTCAGTCGAAAAGGCAAAGTCCTGCTGTCTGGCTGCATGCGTACGAGCCTTGTGATTCAGGGGTCCGTACATAAATCCTCGTCGTTCCGCTTAGCCGATCACAATGCATAACATTTCTGTCATTTGTCATTACTCAAGCCGCTAATTGAGAAATGACATTACCGCTCCCATTACCGCTCCCTTCACGGTTTTAGTGTTCACGGAATTATTCCATCTTACGCGGGGTTTGCTTGGTGCCTCTGAGCTCCCGTCTACTCGTGCGTTCTGCTGAGCGCGAACGGACGAGCATGTTCTGCGACTCAGAGGCCTTTTTCAGTACGCTGAACGAACTGGGCTCTGATCTCTCCACCCTTCCCACTCATCATCGTCAAAAAGAGGGCTTCATGATACACTAAGCTGTCATTTGTCTTAAAATGGAAGCTGATTTAAATCGAGAAAAATATTGTCAACACACGTCAGAAAAATCATTGAGCGGGAGCCTAAGCCACCTGCCGCGGTTTAACGTCCAGAGTCTAAGGCTCGCTACGTCAGATGAACTGTCACGCTCTGGACACTGGCAGCCAGGTCACAGACGATCCGCTGGTCAGAGCTGAGGTCTGCAGCCGCAGCTGCCGTCATCTCGGCCACGTCGTCGTTGGTAGGACTAAACTAGACGACAGGCGGCTCATGCACTGCTCCCACAACCGCACAGCCGGGTGGTCCTGTGAACGACAGCGGTCCAGGCGTCACACTATCAAGCTCCTTCAACTCTGCCGCAGATTAAGCTCGTTTGCTTACAACTGGCAGATAAACCAAGTGAACGGTCTTCTTGCTGACCAGCTCAAACGGCCGGCAGATGTCGTTAGATCACTCAGCGGTTACCATGTTGCCATCACGTCTAAGAACGGCCTCCGTCGTACTTGCAGCACGTCATTTGTAGTTCACCAAACTAGTCTATGGTATTGGGAGAGGTCTAGACTGAGGGGCAAAGTGCTAAGTGTATGCCCCACCGAGCTTGGCTATCACAGCCACGTGCTCGTCTTGAAGCACGTCTCCTGTGCTGGCATAGGTGAGATCCTTCCGACAATCAAAGCACAGTCCAACCAGGCCTAAGCCGCGGGGACGACTGGCTCTGGCCTGTGATTCTCCCAACGGGACCTGATGTCGGGCTCGCCACACTTTTTTGGCATTTCTTTGCCCTTTCGCCAACACTGATATGCGACCGACACCCTTTTCAAAAGCACTGGCCTCAGCCCTGGAACATGAAGCGTTGTCGGCGTCGACACCGCGTGGTGCGCCGGAGACCCCGGGTCGCGGGATCGGACGCTCAGCGTGTGTGGCCGGCTCCGGAGGCAGAAATGGCCACGCTCACCAGCAAACAAACGGAACGGCCATTATCGACTAAATGACTCTCCTCTCAACTGTCACTACTGGTAGCCGACTCTGCCAACAGTTGTACATAACTGGTCTCCGCCGTCCGCCTTTTCTTGACCCCACGCATCGACTGGTTCGAAACGGCCCGACACAGCAACGCAGTCACCCTTCCCCTGGTTACCGCCCCTCCATCTGTTTACACAGGACGCACACGGGAAGGCACAGGTCTTGCCTAGTCGTACAATGTGGTCTGAACGGCGAAGGCGTCTTGATATCAATATGAACAGTGCGAAGAGATTTCGAGACGTGAAAAACGTCGGTTTTCTTACACAGCACTCATAGTTGGTGTGCATGATGGTGAAAAATGCAACGGTAACCGAAAACTGTGGAGGAACGCCAGTGTTATACAGTACGCAGCTCATGAGCTGCGTAACGACATAGGTTCACCCCATCCATTTGAAGTAAACCACATAACGCACTCACCTTAGCAAAAATATGCATGAAAGTCGCAGCTAATTTGCAATGTCGGGGATGAGCTACATGGTCAATTTCGATTTCACTAAAACCGAGCATACATTTCATCATTTCTGTATTACTTACTTGACTAACGAAACGTTTCGCGCAAATTCCACGGCTGTTTGCATTTTAACAGCTTCAACAAAACAAACTGTCAGCGGCAGAACGCCGCAGACCTCAACGTGAATCATCAATGAACATTTCGAAGGGTCGCTGACGCACCACGCCTTAGAAAATAGAAGTGCAGATTTGGCTACGGGGGAGCTTGCATTATTTGTAAAACGTCAAGATAGACAGAAGGACACAATCGTAGATGGCACAAAGACACAGGAGACAGACATAAAAACGGAGGCAGAGAGAGCGACAGACAAAGACAGAGACAAAGACAAAGACAAAGACAGAGACAGATACAAAGGCAGAGAAAGAGAAAGACACAGATACAGAGACAGATAGCGACAGGAACAGGGACAGGGACAGGGACAGGGACAGGGACAGGGACAGGGACAGGGATGGGGACAGAGACAGAGACAGAAACAAAGACAGAGATGAGACAGAGGCAGAGACAGAGACAGAGACAGGGAAAAACGGGGAAGAAAAGTGAGACCAAAATCTGGACAGGGTAAGGTACGAACATTCCAACACAGAGCAATGTTTAACGTGTGGGCCATATCGAACCAGAAATATAAATCTTGCGATACACCGCATTGCAATACGGTCGAAAATTTCGAAATATTTCGTCAAAGCTGTCTTCTCGGGGACAGTAAGCACTGGGCCACAAGTGAGTCCTATTATCGGAAGATTCACCCGCAAAATGACGTTCCTTCTTGCGAACCTGTCTCGAACCCTATATTGACTAGACCTCACGGTACCGAGCTCTAGTCACTGAACATGTGGCGGTAATTAAACCTGCGGTCGTCAGCTCAGCAATCAAGGAATCCGATTATAGCATGTAGGCCGTTATGAAGAGCGGGGCAGGGAGCTGTTGGGGAGAAAATGGTATGCACTCATCCCTTAACCTTGCACGGACCACTAAAATAATGGTCAAGAGCACCACCGAGACACAGGTCTAAGTATTCCGAGAAACCTTATCTGCTCCGAATACTTACGGCGGTCTCAGGATCCAATGTCTACGTTCAGTCGCCCCATACGCCGAACAGTTCGGAATAATCATCGTGCAAGGCTCCCAATAAATTTCAACAGCTGTAATCAGCCGAGCATCGCGACCCCTACCTTCAGTCGCGTAGAACGCAGATCCTAGGCTGCTGCTTACACCAGCAGAAGCGTCGCCCGTGCAGATCCTAAGCTGCAGCTTACACCAGCAGAAGCGTCGTCCGTCGGAGCAGCGCAGAACGCAGAAGCCCTACGGCTGCCCGCGCTGCCTGCTTAGGAGCTCGCGACGCCCACACGGTCCCGGCAACACAGCGCAACACCCCCACCGTGAGTGGCAGCACCGACTGGCTCGGTACGACGCTGGCGCGCCGCACGGCCTGGCCCGGGCCAGGTCCCCCTCCCCCCTCCCAAAACAGGTGACGTAGCCGGCGCGCAGACTGCGGGCGCCGAGCTGCTGGAATTTCGTCCGGACGAACACGGTTATAACCCGACGCTAGCGGGCTATCGGAACTCTGGGCACTGCCGCGAACTTTTAGGATAACGTCATAACCATGTATGTGAATACTAGTAAATACCTTTATGCAAGTACACCACAAGGGCGAATACTTGTTCAGCGAACACCTCCAGCACCACCACGGGGCCGCCGCTCGGGAGATTAAAGCACAAGTCAGCACTGGGGTGGCAATTTCTCGCGACCAGTTTGGCAGCACATTTATGTCACGCAAACGTGCCATGACGAAAACAAATAATAGCGTTCTGAGGAGCGTATTTGCTGAAAAGAGAAATTGTGCTATGTAGGTAGGTCTATTCCATTTAAAAGTGTGCCAAGGGTTGTTAGTGAACTTATCACATGTGGTGCTCGTTTCAATGCCTCCAAATGTGGAGCATTCCCTTCAACCGGTGCTCTATGAGATCTGGGGCCTGCAGCGCACGAATAATCTGGGTCGCATCTGGGGTCTGCAGCGCCTTCTTCCGCCCTAGAAGCATGCCAAACACGTTGGCAAAGTTCCGCAGGCCCTGTGTGATGCATCACTAAGTTACTATTTATGACATAAATGAGACTGAAAATTGAATAGCTTGAGAAAAACGCCATAACCGTCTGGCTGACTGCAAGTATAGAAAGTAACGGACAAAGAGTCAAGAACACCACGAGAAACGCTCAAAATACGCGCACCTCACGATATTCGGGTTCAGAAACACGCACCAGCAAACACCCCCACTTCACGGCAGCTTAAAGTACGAGCGATTTTGCCCTTCCGCTACGGTGGCAATTCTGACACAGCCAGTGTGGCGGTGACTCTGACGTCATAAAGACTTCTCATGGCGCGATCAAACGAGGACGTATTTAGGCACATATTTAGTAAAAATCAAAATTTGGTTGTCAAGAGCAGGCTTTTTTCCTCAAAATCAAACGAGTACTTACAAGTGAGCTTATTGTGTCATATATGATGCCTGCTTGTATATCTTCTGTATATCTGTAAGACAGTGCCGTTAGCCTTAATCCTCGCAGAATGACCACGAGAGAGGAAATATACAGGTGCTGATATTTTGGGTTCATGCATTCATCAAAACGAATATAAGCTATGCATTTAATATTCTATTTTGTCTCATTTTGAATGAACTTCTGATATTCGTAGCTATAAGGGCGAAGTTATCAAGATGCGTAATGTTTCCCGCAACTTAGTTGAACAACTTACGTCACCCATTTACCTTCAATTGCTGTGACACTTGGTGCTGGATCACTCCAAACACGAAAACTGCACGCGCCATATTTGTTTTGACGATGAGCGCGATACCGCCAATGAGATGACATACTCCCCTGACATTTGTATTGTGTCACACATGTCTGGGGGACTTTTAAATGGGCGGCTCGAAAAATGCTGCGAAATTTCGTGTGCGTGCAAACGTGGAACTTTTTGTGTACGATCAAAAGCTCATGTCCGTGGTGGTGCTTTATGCAACGTTACATGATCTGCCAAGCCGATAATTTAATTTACAAATCACGTAAGGTGCGTGGTATACAGCTGCCCCTGTGTTGTAAAGTGCTGGGAGCCCAAGTAAGCGTTTTTTTTTCAAGCCGTTCGCATTCGCTAGACAACTGTCACATTCTGCGTTAATCTTGCCTGGCTAAAGACGTTTGTTGGTGCTGACTCCTGACATCGAGTGGATTTTTCTGTTGTATATATTGCGGATGAATGTACTTTTCCGAGACTGCTCTGATAAGTGGTATCTCAAAAGCCTGAGCGTCTCCATCACAAGTCTATATATCCCTCTCCTGCGGAGCCGCTGTTGTTGTGGCCTGATCTCGTTGGTGCTGATAATGAAACACCTGGCTGGGCTGCAATAACCACGTGATCCCGCAATCACCGAGATTGTTCAGCATACTTTTAGTTCCCTGATGACCCTGCAGCTCCCTGGCCGGTGCCAAAATTTCTGCTTTCTCGGCCAGTCATCGCGTGAGGCAAATATTCGCGGGAGAGGGAAGTGTTCTTTGCATCAACGGACCAGGGGAAGAGGCTAATGAGGAACCCGAGGTGTCACCGGGCGTGGAGGGGAGGAAGAAGGGCTGACGAGTACCCCGAAGAAGGGAGATCGCCGGATGGCGAGGGACGGACCACCGCGAGAGGCGCGCGGTCTCACGCGCGGGATCCTGACCATCTGCGCACGAGATAAGGCAGCACCAGCTGGACCGAACCGCGCGTTCCTTCCTGTCAGTGGCCTCTGTGGATGCTTGCGTCACAATGTCCTGGGCGCGGACGGGCGGTGTGCGTACCGCCTGATCTCTGACTCATCGGCACACCACGTCGGTGACAGGGCTCTTCTGCGAATCGCACCTACCGCCGAGGTCCGCGGCGCGTGCGGAGAGCGCTTGAGCCCGCCATATCGACGGTTGTCTTCTGGGCTTTCCTGACCGATCGAGCTGCCAAGAAATGGCTGCTCTTGAAGAGTGCCTCGTGGTGTAGATAGGAGCCATACGTTACGCACGTGACTTACACCCATCCGTTGGTCTTGCGCTATTAAGGATGAGCTAGAGTTTAAGAGCGCATCGACGGCAAATGATCATACAACGCCCATAACTATCGAATTACAAGGCAGAGTCGCAGTTCAAACGGAGTTTTGAAAGCCAAACACCGTTACCTCAAATGGGAGGGGTCTTGCGTCCTTATGTAAGTCTCCGAATACCCGTGGATGGTGGGCACAGACAGTGCTGGCTGTATTGTGAAGAGAGGCCGTTGCAAATATTTCCACATATTTTTCCCATATAGCCTATATGCGAAGCCACTTGCCACTCTTATGCAGGCCAAGAACATTTTGTTACCACCTACTGACTCAACATCACAATGAGACACAACCTTGACAGCAATGCTCAGGCTTTCCAAAAGCATGTTCATGCCTTCCGTTTTCAGATCCCGAAACATGCGCCGAGCCTGCAATGTCCTGTTCACTGAACCCAGTGCACATGATCGATCACCTGTCTAACTGAACTAAACAACGAGCTCTGCCCGCCCTCCCTCGCCGCCGCGTGCGCTGGGCACAGCGCCGCGCCGGCGCGCTTCATTCGCCTGCACGGCACACCGTCATGTGTCTGTCGACTTCGCTGACAGACACTTGTTTACCCTTGCTTTCTGGGTCCCGTCAGAGGGATGGCAATCAGCTGTGAGTGACTGCAGTCTATCTCCGCGGTCGTCCCGCGTCGCTGCTCACCCCAGCAGGTCAGACGCGCGTTGGTTCGGAATCATGCTCGCTTGCGGTGTAGCAGGGCCGCCGACGGCTGGAAGAAAAAGAAGGTCGGCGGCGTGTTTGCATGGGCTGACAGCAGGCACGGGTCTGAGTTCGACCAGACCCATGTGTGTGTGTGTGTGTGTCGAGTGTCGAGTGTGTCAGCCTCATCTCAGCGAGTTTGGTTTGGCTTGGTTGGGTCTGGTTTGGTAAAGTCGAATTGGTTTTGAGCCAAAGTAATTTGGGCTAAGTGCCATCGTTGGCTTTTTTAAAGCTATCAGCACCTGCTTTCACCATGATTAGTATTCCAATACTGACTTGGTAAGGGGCCAAGTAAGGTTATGCCTATTTTTGGGCTCCGCCAACAGATTCGGTAGACATGATTCGGACTCTTATTTAATATATAAAGACTTGAGCCCGGACTTGGGGTCAGGTCCGTGAAAATTAGTGAAATCGGGCTTGGACTCAGATGCAGCACGGATCAATGCAGGACGGATCAGCTGAGGACTCGGTTTCAGACTCGACGACACCAGTAATCAAACACGAACAAGGACGCAGGCTCTCGATCTCAGACCTGTGTCTGGGCGGTATCTGGCGAGCACCTTGATTGTACAGTGATTGTACACTGTCTCTTGAACGTCCGATCTGTGGGCGATTTGGAAGCAGCAGGCAATCATATTATACGTATTAACCTTACCTATATTATAATCATATTACACATATTAGGCGTCGCAGTACACGTGTTTTAAACCCCAGCCGATACTGGCTGCCACACTGATGCTTGTTGACGAGCACAGGACATTAGATACGCGGACCTGACTCGTTTTAAGAGTCCGCTGAACTCAGGCCTAATCTCAAAGCCGAAGTGTCAGATTGTGCAGTAAAATAGGAGCTCAAAGGCCGCAGTGGTAGATCAGAAGCCCCGTGAAGACAAGTAATGGACGAGTCGAATGTAATCAACACCGCCCGTAATTGTGACGTAACAGCGACAGCGCTTACTCGGGCCACTGATGAAGCAGGGCAGGCGTATTCAAAGACTCCGTTCAGAATCGGCACACAGCACGTGCCGTGCCTCAGCGCGTGTTCAACATCTTATTATATCTGCCAGTCCCACGTTCTCAACCCTTGACCTGCTGGAGTTTGTTCGTCTTCAGTCTTTCAGGGAGGGCCTTATGGACTTCAGATCTCGAAAACCGTGGAGACAGGACCGCTAGGGAAGTGGCATTGGAGAGCATTGGAAAGCATTGGAAAGCATTGGAAAGCTGTCGTCAACCTGCATCTGACAGGTGCAAACATATTATGGTGACGATCATCTTTGGCAAGTCAAATCAGTCAAAATAGTGAAAAGTCAGCACTTCATAAGCCCATCGTGTTATTTCGGGAACTCAAGGCGTTACGATTATGCGAAAGACAGCGCTGAACACCTCTTGGGTACATTTGGATGCATTTCCTGGATACCTTCATCGAATGCGCGC
>NW_023596461.1:18389007-18401507 GCF_011947565.3 Pollicipes pollicipes | reverse complement strand
TCCATACAGATAAATTGTGTTGTAGGGAACTCATCCGATGAGCTGCTAACAATCAGGCAGAGAGAAGTAGAACTGATCATTGTAACATGAAGATGACAAATCATGTGAATTGGGGTTTGAATTTGGTTTGCTTGAATAAGGTGAAAGCTTGGTGTGAGGTTTAGTCATCCAGTGGGTTCATATTTGTCTTAATGTCATGATGTTGCAGAGGTGGATACTTATTTTTACTGAATAGTGTTATCACAGGAACTTGATGCACATATGTTGTTATCCATATGGACAGTTTCAGGCTCTTTTCTGGATTCTTGTGATTTTGTGTCTCATGCCAGCCATGGCATATTTATGTTTCAACATTTCCTTGATGTGTGGAAAAATCTGAGTCAATTTGTGGGACTTCAGGGGAACATTACAGTGATACTACGTATCAAAGCTGCTGCATTGTGAACAAAGGAGAAATAACAATATTTAATGCATTTCAAAGAGCAATATTCTCCTTGTTATGCATGTGTGAGGACTGTGAAGCTGATTTTACTGTGGTATTTGTTGTTTTGGATGGATGGATTTCTAGGATTAGAACTCACCTTAAGCAGTGATTAAGTGAGCCCAGAGCCCAACCATCCAATCACACAATTCTAGTTCAGTGGCAGAATTTGGTGGCAAAATTTTAACATACTGCAATGCCTCTACAACATCACCTGACCTCTAGTGAAGCTGCCACCACCACACCAGCTGCAGGCCATGTATGTCAAGGGTAAATAAAAGAGCAAGCACCTAAATACAGATGCTCGTACTTACTCAGCCAATGAGACAGATGTTGATAACATCTGTCTCATTGGCTGAGTAGTTAAGCAAACATTGGTAAATTCTGGGACAATGTCCCAGAATTTGCCAATGTTTTCATATTAATAACACTGCATATGTTTTTATTGGCCCAACACTGCTACTGTACACTGTTCATTTAACATTTTCAGACATCTGAAAGCTGTCACTACTAAGTGAGCCATGTGGAAGCCATCCAAGCCAGTCTCTCTGGCCGACTTCATGGCTGGTGCGGATAACTTTGGCGGAGTAACTCTTTTTGAAGAGCTTCCTGGAACTACTGCAATTAGCAAGGTATGTATGGGAAGATAACTGGATTTTGTTTTGATAGTAAGTCTTTTAAAATGATACTGTTCCAATTGCCCTTCACTTGTTCCAGTGTTGGTAGGTGTCTGGCCCAAAGCCGTAGTCATGATAACATGTCAACCAGCTCACTAATTCATATTCCCTGAGCAGTTGGTGCATGTTTCCAGAGCTTGAAAACTAACAAACAATGCAAGAAAGCTGTCAAACCTTCTGCCAAGAAAACACTCAAGTCCAAAAAGCGAGTTCGTGACGCTGTGGCCGAGGAAGATGACGGTCAAGAGGAGACCTCGCTCCCTGCCCCACCGAGGAAGAAGCGCAAGCGAAGGGTGGCCCGGAGCGCGCCGTCAGGGCCGACGTCGACGGCTGTTGAGGCCGACCCGGCGGCAGTGATCGCGGCCAGTGACACGGACGTCTCCAACTGGGAGGTGCTGCACGTGCCGCCGGTGCTGCTGGCCGGCCTGGCAGACCTCGGTTACGAGCAGCCTACCGAGATCCAGGTGGGGCGGCCGTCTCATGCTGTTGTCTGATCTGGCACACCTGCGCCAGCAGCGCACCCGGTGTCAGATGTCGGAGCGAGGCCGCTGCTTAAGCTTCTGAATACTGCAACGATGTGTTGGCGAAAGGCGCTGGGAAACCTTCAGCAGAAATGACTATCACTCGTGAAATATCTCCCTTTTTACTATGGCAGGGCTTGTAAACTGCAACATGCAAGTCAGGCTTGGGGTGGCCCTCTTTACGACAAATACAAGTTGTGGGACTAACTGCGGGATTGCCTGCTGTGGCCGTCCGCGGACGTCGGCGCTACTTGTGGCCATTCGCGTCGGTTCTTCTTGTTGTGGCCGTCAGCGTTGGTTCTGCTTGTTGTGTCCGTCCGCGTTTGTTCTGCTTGTCCTGTCCGCGTTGGTTCTGTTGTGCGCTGTGTTGATGCACGCGAGCACGGGCTGGTAGCCGACCCCGGCCTGTGAGGCCATGCACCCGCGCTCTGTACCGGCTTCGGTCTCAGGGCGTCCGCCCGCCGACAGCGCCTGTGCCTACCGGCGGCCATCCGGGGCCGGATGGACCTGGTGGGCGCCGCCGAGACCGGCTCCGGCAAGACGCTGGCCTTCGCGCTGCCGCTGCTGCACGGTGTGCTGATGGAGCGCCGGAGAATGGCCGACGCCGCAGGTCGGTTCCAGCACGGGAGAGCGGGGCAGGCACGCGAAAGGTCATTGACGGCCAGAGGTACCGCCCGGGGCTGAGCTGCCCGTGCGGTTGTCATTGCCGTAGATTGGGACCAGGAACCACGCAGTTTTGCAGGCTTGTTGGAGTTGGCTACAAAGTGAGGGACCATAGAGTGTTTAAACTGGCTAGCCTCTCCTCAGCCTCTGTCTTTTACATGACAATACCTCGTGCCGTCTTTTTCTCATTGCAGACATCTGCGTCGTGTTTTCTCGGGCATAGAACGGTGTTAACAGGTGCTCGTATCGTAATTCCTTATGCAGAAACCTTCGTACATGCATAAAATTTCGTACGCAAAGTCCGCAGATTAACCACATACGGAAAACAGGTACGTATTTCTTGTGCCTGTAGTTTGGAATACACGATTATTTGCTTCACATTTTCTCCGTTTTTTTTTAGTTATTTGTCTTACTTGTCTTGCATCTATTTCCCTTTCATGTGACGAATCGTGACCGTTGCGTTTTCATAGAAATGCAACGCGAAAATATGCGATGCGAAGGACCGCGCGTGCAGAAACGCGAGACAAGGACGTGCAATATCAGACCATCGATGGCATGCATTTACTGGCATGCTTGTTGCTTAACCCTTACAGGATGCGTTTGGTGGCTGGCGCTGTTTCAGACTCTGGAGCTGATGATGATGCTGGGGATGACGGTAGTGATGACGGCAGTCTAAAAACGAGCGGCCCGATTGGACCGAAGGCGCTGGTGCTGGCCCCTACCCGCGAGCTGGCCATCCAGGTCAAGAACCACATGGTGGCCGTGGCCAAGTACACGGGAATCAAGGTCAGTGGCATCCCGCCAGCAGTGACTGCCCCTTCAGCTCAGCGGCGCAGTGAGGGCGATGTCGAGGGGTCGGTATTAGACATCAGCTTTCAGCTCGTCGTTTTTTTTTTGTTTTTTTTTTTGTAGGACCATTAGCCAATAGGGCACTACATATTTCTACGCGACACCACTTTTTTGGCTGTGCTATTCTTACCCATTGCGTGCGTGCGTGCGTGCGTGCGTGTCATTGGGGCTTTACGACGCACTCAGCTACCGAGGCTATATCGCGTCGCCTGCCTCTCACCCTGGCAGGAAGGGCGGGCACCGCGGGGAGTCGAACCCCGCACCTCTGGTTTCCCAGACGCGTAGTGGTTAACGCAGACGCGCTAACCACTACACTACCACCGCCCCTACCCATATTGTAATTTAGGGGTGTACAATTACGCCAGTCTCAAACATCGTCATTACGTTACCAGAATTCTGAACTCAAAACTTAACAACTTCCGTTTCATTTCTCATTTATTACGTTCACGGCTCGTAAGCTCGTCATGTTTGTTGTATTTTGTCGCCTCTTTCAACAGCGTTGGTACTCCGCCACACAGCTGTGGTGCCGCTGTCCTCGCGCGGGGGTGTGGCACCGTGCGGCTGGGTGACGCTTTTTAGCCGCAGTCATCGTTAGGTGGTTTGTGGCTGCAGTGTGAGCCCGGCCGGTCTCCTCGTCAGGGGGTGACCACCGTGTAACCCCGGCCGTTCTCCTCATGCCATCAGGTGGTGACGGTGGTGGGCGGGATGTCGGAGCAGAAGCAGCAGCGGCTGCTCTCCCGCCGGCCGGAGGTGGTGGTCGCCACCCCGGGCCGGCTCTGGGAGTTTGTCGAGGCCGGCGACCCGTACCTCTCGACCCTGAGCCGCCTCAGGTGCGTCGGCCGACCGCCGCCGCCACCGCCACGGCTGCTGGCCGGTGCCGGGGCGCGCAGTCTGCCCTGGAGTCTGGGGCCCTGCCGGAGCTGGCTCTGGCGAGGGGCCACGCCACCGGTCATGGTTCGCAGTCGGTGCTGTGTCCCATCAAGTGAGGTCCCGGGGCTCGCATGCAAAGGCCCGCGACGAAGGCGGCGCTGCTCTTGCTTGGTGACCACTTGCCTTGTCGTGAGTGCTTGTAATCGGTGACACCACTACGCACTACGCAAGCAAATTGGTAAATACATTCGTTCAACCAAAATCTGTCGTCGGGCGAGGGCGGTTGTTTGTAGAATTACGAGCTCCTCTGTGTTCCTATGGCGAAATTGAGTGTTCTGAGGCATGGGATTCCCAATAACGCCAAAGACAGACAACCGACAGTACCAAGTGACACCATTGCTGACCAGGCCGCCTTGGCTACCATAGTGAAACGACTCTGATTTCCTGCAGGTTCCTGGTGGTCGACGAGACAGACCGCATGCTGGAGAAGGGCCACTTCCAACAGCTGCACCTTCTTCTCGAGCGCATCAACGCCGACAAAGACGTGAGTCCACCGCAGCACCAGCCTGCCGACCGCTCGCCGACGAGGCTCACCAAACGATACCCCGGTATTGAGACTCTCTCGATTGGCCAGCGTGCCGTGGAAGCCGCCCGTGACCCGGTGGGCGTGCCGTTCCAGCTGGCGGAGAAGCGGCAGAACTTCGTGTTCTCGGCCACGCTAACACTGGGCGAGGAGGCGACGTGGCGCGACCTCCGGCAGCTGCAGAAGCTGTCGCCCGAGCAGAAGCTGAAGCACGTCACCTCCATGGTCGGCATCCGGCCCAACAACAGAAAGGTCGGCACGGTCACCGCCACGGTCACGTAGACACAGTCATGCAGACACGGTCATCGGCACGGTCACGCACGCACGGTCACGCAGGCACAGCCATGCAGACACAGCCATGCAGACACAGTGATGCAGACCCAGTGATGCAGACACAGTGATGCAGACCTAGTCACGCTGCCCCTTAGAATGGCTTGACTGTAAGTGGTCGCACTCGCCTGTGTGTTATGATTGCCATAGTTAATTTTCCCGGCTGTGCAAGCTGCCATCAGAGTGACAGCATTGATTGAATCATGATGCGCACAAGTGGTAACAGTATATCGCCCGTGACCTGGGGTTGGCCTATCCATGCTGACCTGACCTGACCTGACATGTCAGGTGGTGTACATGACCAGTGACCTAGGAACGGCCGCCTCTCCATGCTGACCTGACCCGACCTGACATGCCGAGTGGTGGACATTATCTGTGGCCTGGGAACGGCCGCCTCTCCATGCTGACCTGACCTGACCTGACATGCCAGGTGGTGGACATCACCCATGCCCTGGGAACGGCCGCCTCTCTGACCGAGATGGCCGTCTCGTGCTCGATCCCGGAGAAGGACGAGCTGCTGTACTACTTCGCCCTTCAGCACCCGGGCCGGACGCTGGTCTTCTGTAACAGGTGAGGTGCAGATGCTGGGCCCCGGCCGATGGCGGCCCGGCCAGCACCTAGCCCCCCCCCCCCCCCCCCCCTCCTCCTGGAAAGGGGTACGGAACTATGTCGCTAGGGGTGTCGTCGGCATTTGGGTAAAGTGTCCTCTGTTTTTGCCGTGTTGAGAGACAAGCGACGCCATATAACCTCTGGGTGCGTCGTAAAGCCGCAATGACTAACACGGTGTCATGCGATTGTCATGTCATAGGTAATCTTATCCCACTCGGCGTTTACTGTCTGCGGAGAGGAGAGGGATTTCAGATTCCATATGCACCTAGCATTCCTTTGCGACTTCGCGCGAATTACGCAAGTTATATAGCTATCAACACTCCCGGGGTGGCTCCTCACTCCGCTGTGCCCCCCCCCCCCCCCCCTCCCCACCGCAGCATCGACTGCGTGACCCGGCTAAGTCAGCTCTGCCTCGCTGGGCCCCCTCCCCACCGCAGCATCGACTGCGTCACCCAGCTGGCTCAGCTCTTGACCCGCTGTGCCCCCTCCTCACCGCAGCATCGACTGCGTTACCCAGCTGGCTCAGCTCTTGACCCCGCTGTGCCCCCTCCCCACCGCAGCATCGACTGCGTGACCCGGCTGGGTCGGCTCTTCACGCTGCTGGACATGGCGCCGCTGGTGCTGCACGCCAACATGCAGCAGCGACAGCGGCTCAAGAACCTGCAGCGCTTCCAGGCACGACCGGCGGCGCTGCTCGTGGCCACGGACGTGGCGGCGCGCGGCCTGGACGTGCCGGGCGTGCAACACGTGATCCACTACCAGGTGCCGCGCACCACCGACGTACGTGAGGCGCCGGCCGGCGTCAGCAGTCGGTCGGATCGGCTCCAGACCCCCCCTCCCCCGTGCTGTGCGGGTTTGGTGCGTTTTGTGCATGTCGCGTTGGCGGTGCCAACCAGTTACTGTTTAGTGTCGCAGGCTCAGTGGATTTTGGGTGCATTCAAGCGCAGGAGGCAAGCTGAATGGACGTATGGGGTTTTCAAGCATTCGGAACAGTTATGTGATTCAATCGCTGGCCGCTCTTTTAAATGTAGCTATAGCTGCATTGTCCTGCAACGCGTGGTTAGTTGAATATATCACTTCCTTTCGTTTTTCAACCTCTTGGTCCTCCTGTGTTTGTGCTTTGAGGCGAGTTTCCAGAAGAAGCTGCTGGCTCGCCTGTGGCCATGACCGTGACCGTGACCTGACGCGGCAGGCGTACGTGCACCGGAGCGGCCGGACGGCGCGGGCGCGCGCCGAGGGCTTGAGCGTGGTGCTGGTGGAGCCGGCAGAGATGGCCGCCTACCGCAGGCTACTTCGCCAGCTGCACAGAGGTCAGTGGTTTGTTGTGAGGACGGCCTGGCCCAGCGGCCCAGGCCGTCCTCGTCCGGTCAGAGGTCAGTGGCGCTCCCCCCCCCCCCCCAGCCAGGCCACTGTCTTCCCCTGGTCAGAGGTCAGCTGTGCTCCTCCTCCTCCCCCCCCCCCCCCCCCCCCCAGCCAGGGCCAGTCCACTGTCCTTCCCCGGTCAGAGGTTAGCGGCGCCCCCCCCCCCCCCCCAGCCAGGCCACTGTCTTCCCCCGGTCAGAGGTCAGCTGTGCTCCAGCCCCCCCCTCCCTCCCCCAGCCAGACCACTGTCTTCGGCGCGTACCTGGTCCGGACCTGGACGGCGTCAGGCTCGTTATCGGCATAGTACCGTGCTGCGTTGCCCCCACGGTGATCCTGTTGTCCCGTCGGTGTCCGATGTGACTGATGTTACGGACTCGGCAGTGTTGTTACCACCAGGCCGAACCAGGTCGGCGCCGAACCTCCCCGCGGTGACATGCCCGTGCCGTGACCTGGCCCGGTCCAGTCTTGCTCGCCGTATAAGCCCGGCGTCTTGTTTCAACACAGCTCCTCCACACCTTTCGTTGTGCCTGCTCCCCTGCCGGTCCCCGGTGCCGCCGCCGCCTCTGACCCGCGCTCCACACTCGCAGACAGCCGACCTGCCGCCATTCAGCGTGGACGGCGACGTGCTGCGCGCGCTGAACGCGCACGTGACGCTGGCGCGAGCCATCAACCTGGCCGAGCACCGGCAGCGGCGCGACGCCGGCAGCCGCAGCTGGCAGGAGCGCGCCGCGCGGGACATGGACATCGAGCTGGACACAGACCTGCTGTGAGGCCGAGGAGGGAGCAGGGCGGGCGGGGGGAACCGGGCCGGGGAGGGAGCGGGTGGGCGGCGGGAGCCGGGCCGGGGAGGGGGTGGGGCGGCCGCGCGGGCGGCGGCAGCCGGGCCGGGAGGGAGCGGGCGGGCGGCGGAGCAGGGCCGGGGAGGGAGTGGGGCGGCCGCGCGGGCGGCTGCAGCCTGGCCGGGGAGGTAGCGGCGTTATCAGGCATAGCTGGAACCATTTGGACAGAAGGATGCTCCCCCTGTCTGCCTGCTTTCGTTAGGCATTGTCTACAAGAATATTTGAATGGCGTGCATGCTGTCGACCGATCTCTGGGTGCGCCCGGTCCGTCACCGCTGGGTGGCGTCAGTGCCTGTTGTCGCTCCCCTTGTCCGAGTGTGGGACTCGGCCCGCCTATGCCGTTCTTCTGGCGGTACGGGTGGGTGAGGTGGTGCTCCTGTCCTAGTGTGTGGGATGCTATGCCCGCCTGTATCGTTCTTCTGGCAATACGGGTGGGTGAGGTGGTGCCCCTGTCCTAGTGTGTGGGATGCTTTGCTTGCCTGTGCCGTTCTTCTGGCGGTGCCAGCGGGCGAGGTGGTGCCCGCCCGCCGGCTGACTGGCTGGCCGGCCGGCCGCTGACGGCGCCTGACGCCGCAGACCGGAGCGGGACGAGGACGCCGAGCGCCGACTGCAGGCCGAGGTGAAGGCGCGCCGCGCCCAGCTGCGCGAGCTGCTGGCGCGCCGGCCGCAGGTCTGGATGCCCTTCACCAGGCACGGCCGGCTGCAGGTGCCGCGCAGGAACGGTGAGTCGCCGCCACCGCCGCCCCATGCATGGGCTTACGCCGGAAAGTAAGTCGAGCCAGGCGGCGGTCAGAGGCCCGGCGGCCAAGCCAGGCGGTGGTCCGAGGCTAGGCGGCCAAGCCAGGCGGTGGTCCGAGGGGCAGCCGAGCCAGACGGTGGTCCGAGGGGTAGCGGAGCCAGGCGGTGGTCCGAGGCTCGGCGGCCGACCAGCTCACCAGATCAGCTCACCCGCACCAGCCATCAGCTCACCCGCTGGCCCCAGCAGTGTGTGTGTGGGGGGGGGGGGGTTTGTGGTGCCGCTGGGTAACCTCGTATCGTGTGGGGGGGGGAGGGGGAGGGGGGAGGTGGTCGTCGGAAGAACACCGCCCTCCAGGATCGGCAGGGTTTGTTTTGCGTCACGTGTACACCAACGCGTGTAAAAAACGGGGATCGCTGTTTATCAGACATCGACGACAGATCTTTTAAGTCGCATGAGCCTACATTTTGTCAGTACGAGGCTGGATGTTTCCTGTGTTGTGATCAGTACGCGTACGGACCTCGCCGTAGTGTTCCTCTAAGCTACTGTCTACTGACACCAGTGGTCTGTCCCTGACGCCGCCGCCGACTGGCGCCCGGCTGCCTCTCAGCTGCGCCGTCGCGCCCCACCCACGCGGCGTCAGCTGACGCACATCAGTGGTCTGTCCCTGGCGCCGCCGCCGGCTGGTGCCCGGCTGCCTCTCAGCTGCGCCGTCGCGCCCCACCCACGCGGCGTCAGCTGACGCACATCAGCGTGTGGACCGGCTGCGACGCACCGCTGGACACGTCTCCCGCCTCCGTGCCGGCAGTGTCGGCGCTGCAGGTGGCCAAGGCGGGAACGGCCGCCCCGGGGCCGGACCCCGAAGACGGCGGTCCGGCGCCGGTCGAGGCGACGGTGGCGCCACCGCCGCAGGACGGCGACGCCGGGAGTCGCCCGGACAAGCGGAAAGCGGTCGCCGCCGCGGCCCCGAGCCACAAGCCCAAGCAGGCTGCCAGCGCCAAGCGCCGCAGGAAGAAGAGCTGGTTCGCCAGGAAGGGCAAATAGGCACGCGGCATAGTCGAACTGAAAGGTGTTGGAAATATCTTGTGAGGAGCAAAAATACATCTTGTTCATGTGCGTACACGTGTGGGCGGTGACGAACTCAGCATATTTCACGAGCAGTGTACGTTGCTGACGTCCGCATGGTTCATGCTCTCCCTTCAGAACGTTGACAGGACCACACGCACACGTTTGAAAGCGCACATCAAGATAAATGTATTTAACTAAAGCGGTCATATAAAATACATGTACACTGGCCACCTATATGACAGATTCAAGCGAAAGCGTGCTTCCGCACCTGATACACCAGTGACGTCAGAGGCCTGACGTCACTGAGAGAGCCAGCTGCTGCGAGATGAGGTATGGGCACGGCCGGGCGGTATCACAGCATAGTCGGACGCGGCACCCCTCGCGCTCCTCCCACCTCTAGCCATGGACGTCCTACTTGGCCCCTAAACCATCGGTGGTCGCGCGAGGCTGAGACCGCCAAGTCTGTCCGCCAAGGCTAGCGCGGGCGGCAAAGGTCCGTCGACAGCATCGCGCCCGGAACGCCATCCTACTGCGCGGAGGTATCCGCGCATTATTGCAATACATGCATATTGCGTATCACCTACGAATTACATGGCCGCCTCGCCTCCGAGCCCGTGAAGCGAAGCTGGACAGCTACGATGTCTACAGCTGAGACGCAATTCGTCACAAGAAGCGCGCCATCCTCGTGCATGCCGGAGGCCGCGTGGTGCAACGTAGAAGGCCGCGCTCACCATCTGCTGTCATCTGTCACCGACAGCATCAGTCGGCCACGCTCCGCCGAGCGCTGAAGTATTTCACATGGGGCCTCCGGCCCGAGCCGCATGAGACCAGGTATGTGCACATCCCGACCGGAGAATATCGCGGCATATCGTCACAGCTTCTAACCGCCATTTACACGCATCCATAAATACACCGACGCACACGCAAGCGCGCAAGGCTCGGCCGTCGGCCCAGTCCCTGACGAAACTCCGTCTGCTGTGGTTTAAGGCATGCCGCCGACGCTACTTGTCCCCGGTAATGCACGCAGCCGCGTGCTCACCGCTCATGGCCGTGGTCCGTGAGAAGTGTGAGAGCATTCTCGGGGCGGGCGAGAGGGCCCGGCGGCCCCCATCAGCAGCCGGTCGCCTCCCCGTCCGTCGTCCCCAGCAATCCAGGTTACGAGATCCGCCTACCGCTCCTCGTCTCTTGTGATTGAGACAATCTATTTTACATTCAGCGTCCCGCCTCCGACCCCGACGCCGCCGTTTTCGGCGGGCGCGCGGCGCCACCCCTCCACCGCCTGACACCCCTGCCACCGTACACGGCTACCGACCCCGTCGCCACCGAGCTCTTCAACTGCGCTAGCCCTGGCCAGCGCTCGTCCTCAGCCGGCCCGGTCCGCCGCCGGACGCCGTTTCCCGGTTGCACCATCGGCGCCGCGCCGGGCACCGGACGCCGCTCGCCGCCGGCCGGGCCATCAGGCGGGTCGCAGCAGCGCCATGGTCAGCAGGCCCAGGCCGTCGGCGAAGGCCAGCTTCACATGAGAGCTGATGTGCAGCTGCGGCGGCACGAGCGAGGGCGCCGTCTCGCCGGCCGTCGGCAGCAGCAGGGCGCCGATGCAGACCAGCCGCCGCCGCCACCACCAGGCAGTGGTGATGGCTCACCTGGCCCAGACCGTACCCGCCTGCCGGCGCCGGGCGATAAGACATTTAGACGGCGAACGGTGCGCCCAGCCCGCACACCATCAGACGTCCCCCCCCCCCCCTCACATGGCTCGCACTTCTGTAATAACACGTTTGTGGGTTGGCAAAGTGCCCGGTGGTGCATGCTCCTTGTGGGCAAGAACGAAGTCTCGCGATCGTAGGTGAGATAACTTTTTCGGGGGAGGCTCTATCGAACAGCGACAGCGGTCACCAGATTGGCTCCCTTCTTCCGCTCGCCTACCGGCCTTCATGAAACGAAGCGGGACAACAGACAACAAAGCACATGCATGACAACAGCGGGACAACAAAACAGACAACAGCGGGACAACAAAGCACATGCATGAACGTGAATGACAACTTACTTTGTAATTTCAGCTTAACTATTCATGACTGGTAAAACAAACAAAATGCTTCGCGTAAATCACTTCCTTTCAGCAGAGAACAGGAGAGTTCTCCCAGACCCGATCACCAGATCTCCCCTCCCCTGAGCTGACCCGCCGTCGGCTCACCTGGCGGCTCGCGAGCCGGCCTGGTGTCGGCGCCCCTACGCTCCTGCACCACCGAGTGGAAGCCCTCGCGCTCCTGCTCCAGCTCCTCGTGTTCCTCGGCCGGCGGTCGGCCCGGCAGCAGCGTGGACGGCAGGTAAGTCCGGCCGATCAGCTGCGGAGGCGGCCACCGCATTAGGAAGGCGGACAGCGACCTTCACGGTCGCACCAGTGCCCAGTCTGTGACCCTACGCTCCGGAGCCTAGCCCCGGAGGCGCAGGGTGCAGACTGCAGCGTCCCACACATCATCAACCCCGAGGGACTGGGCGATAAACAGCGTGCATCAGTACAAAGGCCAGACAGGGAAGCTGCGTGGACCAATTACGACAGCAAGTCCGTGAACATCGGCCGGGTAAGTACCATGAAGCCAAGCGGCGGAAACTACCACTCAATCTTCCTTCTTTTCTCCACAAGCATCCTCACCAGGCCCGTGTCTGGCTACGCGGCAACGAGACACAGTATAATCGCCGTCAATGACGCGCCACCTCGCCCCACACACGGCCCGTTCCGTGGCCAGTCAGCAGCGCTGGGCGCTCGCTCACCTCCATGTGGCCAAGCTCAACCAGCGGCGCTGGGCGCGCACTCACCTTCTTGTGGTCAAACACGACCAGCAGCGTTGGGCGCGTGCTCAACTCCTCGTGGCCAAGCTCGACCAGCAGCACTGGGCGCGAGCTCACCTTGTGGC
>NW_023596461.1:18371633-18388029 GCF_011947565.3 Pollicipes pollicipes | reverse complement strand
TATTTTAGGTCATAGCCCTACGGGCCATGATCCTTGTGTGCGTACCTTCGGCCCTTACGCCTCCAGATCTTCATTGTCGGTTTTCGGTGAGCCTCGGCCCGTCTTCGGGCCTCATTGAGCGCTGCTCTTGGTCGACTCGCGATCCCTTGCCAACACAGGGCCCTCTGTAACCCCTGTAGGCCCCTGATAGATGCAGGACCCCACTTGGTCGCTGTTCTTTCTGAAGGGGGCCCACTCATGCACATACCACCCCGCGCCGACTAACAGCACTGGCGGTGCCAGACTCAAGTGCCAGTGCTAGTGCCAGTGTTAGTGCCAGCGCCGGACTCAGTGCCAGACCCTTATCGACTCAGGGGTCCCCTAACGGCGCAAAGGATCCGCTGACTGTCAACTGAGGGCCCGTCCACGCAGGTCGGGCCCCTGAAGAGGGCTCCGTCTAGCCGCGCCCTTAGGCCCTCCGATCGGGTCCTTGATCGTCGGCCCGGTGGGCCCTCCTGGACCATCGGAAGTCGCAACCTAAGGGGGGGGGAAGACCTTGTGCCCCCTCCTCTTCTACATGCGCCACTGGCGCTGCATTTGGCTCAATTTATACACGGCGTGATATTTGACACATAGAAATGATAGAAAATGCAGAGTTTTTCAACATCAATGTCCCGCTATTTCCTAAATGCAAACTGCCAACCGGGGAACTAGGACACAAGTGGTTCTTCCCGCGGATTGAATGTCATCAAAACAAATTGTCTTCCTGCGGCGGATTGGAGGGGCAGACCCTCCGCTCCAACTTCGCCCAACATTGAACTTTTGAGCACCAAACAACAGCTCTTTGACGGTGCATGGAGAGGAACGAGGTACAAATCATTGCCGTATAAATCACAGATACGAATCGAGTTATCCTCTCCCCCTCTCCACCCTTTCCATAAATACTCCACCGCTACTTCTTCCATAGACAAAGACCGCATTACGCCTACAACATGCTGCATAATATATCCCTGGCCTCGCCACGATGAAATGTTTGAAGATCCGAAATCGTATTCCCTACGATGTTTTCAATGCTACATACAATTTCCACTCACTATTCAGCTTTCAACCGCCGCTGGGTCCGTCAACCACCCTTACGTTAGATAGCCTTGCTTGCGTGCGCGTTTAAGCGTCACGCTGTCGCCAATGGCAACCGATGGAATTGTCGGCAAAAACTGCGTAAAAGTGTTGCAATCCGCCATAGCGGTCCACTAATTCACGGCAAAATCTAGATGGAAAAGTATAAGTTTCACACTTATAAAAAGCACTTAAGTTGATAAAAAAGACCAAAGATGTCCATAAAACCACAGAAAGCATTACTTTCATTGAAAGGAAAGTCTTAAAAGACCTCGAAAGTGTACCCATTGTGACGTCAGTCGGCTGAAATGTGCAGACACTTGAAGAGGCATCGGGATGACAACGACCTGGTCGCCAGCGAAACTTGCGCCGGGTTTCAAGACCGTTTACAAAATTTGGTAAAAGGAGGAAATATTTTTGTTGGTATATTTTTTAGGCCTGGAGCGGCGATTTTTTAATCAAACGGGCCTCCGATCAAGACAAATAATCATCAAAGCTTCAGCCCCAGCAGGAGGATTACTACAAGGCCACAGTATGACGGCCGGCGTGGTGAAGGGGAGAAATACGTCATGTAACGGATTTCATCATACTGTTCCGTCATCAATCAGTGGCCCATATAGGGTCCCGGCAGCTTTCCCAGTACCAGTGCGGTGGTGCAACGGCTGGCAGGTACCCGGGCGGCTCCGGTCAGTGCGCCCCGCTTCCACGTGCGGTACGGAATGGTGCGGCCCTGGCTGTGCCTGGCGCTGGCTGCCGCTCTTGGCCTGACGTCTGGACGTTTGGTCTTGCAGAAGGACAGAGGTGAGGCTTAGAGACATTTTTGATAGCGAACACGTTCACGCAAATGACAGACACTGATTTTTGCAGGGTATTTAATTTTGCTGGTTGGTATTAGACGTTTATGTGCTGCAAGTGGCTGGTCTAATTTGCTCGCAACGTGTGCAAGACACCAAAGAGGGTAAAAAACGTCACTCCAGTGGCTGGCTAGCTATTTTTCTGCTGTGATTTAAGTATGTGGCCAGCGATCTGTAAGAACACAACAAAAGTAGGACCTTTGTCTCAATGTAACGAAACATGATTTTCGAGGCAGCAATAAACGCCCGTTACTCATGAATCATCTCCATTTGTTTGGTACATGCCAGACGTGACGAGGGCAGCAGCCAAGAGGATGTATTTGTTAAACACTACGCCAACCTGTATGGCATCATCCCGGTGTGTTCTGAACCTTTGCATGTTAAAACGCGCCCGGTGAATCGGTGATTTGGTTTTTAAGGGCGCCTCGGCATCGGGGCCATAAAACACGCCCGGGTGACCGGCTAAATGCCCTTCGCTGAATACCTGTTGGGGGTCAAATTGACCACCCGGATATCCCCAAAACTAAGATAGCTAGAAACACCAAATTCATAGGGAAGATTGGCCTGTACGTGAACTCATTTGAATCAAATTTGAGGTTTCTAGGTTATAAGCTTTGGGGTCAAATAAGGTCAAACGAGGTCAAATTCTTACTGAGTGTATCAAGTGCTCCAGGCCTCCTCATGCTAGAGACCTGCTCAAAGAAAAGGTCAATGAGGTCAGTGACCTTGTTTGACCTTTTTAGGGTATAGGTAACCAAATACGCGCGAGATTGTTCCTATCTTGCCATTCGAATAAGCGTTAGGGATTACGTTAAAGGGCATGTTCTTTAAAAAATATGCTGACCTGGATCCTTTAAGTCAGTGGCCTACTCTGGCCTTTAAAAAGCCCATGGAAGATGTTTTTGCGGCCCCAGTCATTAACGAATTTGTAGGAAGCACCAGAAACTACCCCATAAAATCAAGTCCTCGAGTAAAAGAGCAGGTTGCTTATGACCTCGTCCTGGTCTTCATATCTGATCCTAGGTCAGTGAAATTGATTGTAATTATGAATTCAAATGGTTTATTACTTAAGAAACTAACTCAGATATGCATGGATTCGTCAAACACTCTGTTGTTGCACCACACTAAACGATTCCCTATAAATGCCCTTCGCTGGCAGCCACAGCCTCACTTTGACCTGCCATAGCTCAGCGATTCAAGTTAGAGGATCCGCTATTCAATTCTCTACTGCTTTGCAAAGTTTGGTGTGGCCACGCCGCGCCATTTGGAAATTATTCAGGAAAACCTCGCGGGAGTCAATGTGGTTCCCCACCCGAGCGTGTTTTAAATCTCACCCTATGGGAGTTCATTTAACCTGTTCGCTACCAGGGGGTCTCACATCTTCTCCAATAACTCTGGTGACCAAGGCCAAAATTTGCGCTAGACTGATCTTGGATGGCCTGACAGAATGGTTGCCAGAACAAAAGTGGTACACTTGAAGTGTGAGCAAGAAGAAGTATCTTTACAGCTTATTAGAGCTGCATTTCCTGCAAGAAAAAAGTACGTCTCGAAGCAGAGGGTCGTGCAGCAGGAGCCGACGTGGTCAGCAGCTTTGTGCTCACAATATTTGTAAACGTATGCACTCACGTGCCCATTTATACACCTTGTGATCAAAGCCATTTTGGACATTATTCTGGGTAAACCTTCGGGAATCTCTGTGGCTTCCACCATAAAGCGAATGCCATTCACAGTGTTCTATAACTTAAAGCATCATTAACCTGCCACCTAACACTCCCGTCCTACGGTCAGGCAACTCAGCTGCCTCGTTGTCGACAGGCGCCGCTGGCTCGGTCTGCCTGACGTCTGCCGGTCATCTGGGCACGTGTCAGCCGGCCGGCGGCTGTCCCCTCTCAGACGGCGTCACCAGCGCTGGCTGCCGGACCGGGGAGCGCTGCTGCCCGCACGACAGTGGCGCCGCCATATGGCCGATCCTCCTGATCTCCGAGGGCAGCGGTGCACCGACGGCTCCGGTGGACGCCCGCACCGGCCGCCGCCGCCGCCAGGCCGGCAGGCGGGATCCCTACCGATCGCCTGCTGGGCTCAGACCGTATGAGCATCCCTCTGATCCGCACCAGCGGCCGCCCCGGCCCGGTCCGCTGGGGGACATCAACGAAGCCTTTTTTGTCAACGGCTCACCGGTGGACAGGCGCGGCGGCCAGGGCACGGGCGTGATCAGATCCCGCCCGAAGAACTTTCCCAGGTTCTACCAGGTGTTCGGCCGCCGACGGCGGCCGCGATGGCCTGTGGTGTTCGGCCGCTGAGACCTGGGGGTGGTCAGAGCCGACAGCGTGCGGTAGCCAGGGCCGACAGCCTGTGGTGGCCAGGGCCGACAGCCTGTGGTGGTGAGGGCCTGATAACCTGTGGTGGCCAGGGCCGACAGCATGTGGTGGCCAGAGCTGACAGCCTGTGCCCTTACCGTCGCACCCACACACACTGTGTGACCATTCACTTCTCGTGCTGAGCGGCTCACCTGTGGCGCAGTGCAGCACGTCATGTCGTCTGGTGTTATCGCTCACCCGCGCGGTGCGAGTGGCTGACCGGCTGCATGCAGCTGATACAAATAAAACACTCGTGAACCGTTATTTTGTACCGTATATCATGTTGGACAGGATATGTTTTCAAACAACTGCAAGCCGAATGGTGTGGGCGGTGATCCACTTGATGTAAAAAATATATATATTGCCCCCGGAAGATGAATCGGAACGTGAGCGGACTATTATTCTAAGCATCTTCTATGACAGCGTGCTGCACAGCTAACGACACTTCAAGTTAGAATAACAGTGACCTTTACTCGGTAACACAGAAATCCTTGAAGGCGACACGATGATCCCCTTTTCAGGTAATCAGTCGGATATCCCACACGCTCCAATCGCCATTGTATGAGCTACGCTGGGCATTTCAAAGACCGTCCAAGCGTGGAAAAACAAATGTTATTGAGTTATCATCAGCAACACAATCAGCATTAACATGAGATCGATTGGAGGGGGTTAATTTGACCTCATGTTTACCCCCCCCCCCTAAGGTTTGTATTTCAAAAATGACTTTCGGACTCCAAATGGGCATGCAAGGGCGATCAGGGACGTAGAAGACAGTAAAGTTCCTGTCCTTTTGCATTCCATGTACTACTTGTTATCTCGACTAACCCATGATGGGCCAGTTACCGTCTTTTTGTTCATGGAGGATCTCGGATTACGGATGAAAGCCATTTTTAACACTCACTCGTTTGGAGGGTTACTTTAAACCCCAAAACGTGTTCCGAAAAGCTTCCCAAACTGTGTGGTGTACCCGCGTTTAAATTGGTTTAGCTGTATCCGATAAAAAATATTGTTGAATTTAAAAACTATTTACACCTTATAAGATTGATGACCAGTGGCAGGTCAAAGTCAGGCCATAGCTGTCATGAGAGGCATTTCCCAGAGAATTGTCCCTATGATGTTACAACGGAATGCTAAACGAAACCTTCGAGACGGTTTCTTTACCAGGTAGGTAGTTCGAGTCAGGATCACTCCTGATTCCATTGGCCAGGTGTGGCGGTCAGGTCGAGGTGAAGGTTTGACTTCCTAAAAAATGAAGTCAAAACCGATCTCAGAACCATAGCTGACGTCATTAATTAGGCTCCGAGTACACGTATGTACACGATGCCGATGATTATCTAGCAACTGCTGTCCAGACCTATCGCATTGCAAGAGGAGTCACTCATCAGTGGTGACACCTACCTTACGTTATAAGGTATGCACGTTTTTCAGGGCGTCCCCTTACAAATGCGTTATAGGCATTAAGGCGTGCATCGAAGTGCCAAAGCTTGAAAATTCGGAGAAGGCACGTACAAATAAGTAAACCAAGATTGTGCGATGTTGAATGCCTTGCAATAAATTGAGCGCCTCTACGGCTTGATGAATTTGGTTTTCAGGAGAACACTTCGGGGCGCATCTCTCTGTCACGAAATCCTGTGTAATCCACCGCTTTTAAGTCATCCGCCTACGGCTCGTCTGGTTGTGTCTGGTTCGCAGCCCATTCGTGCGTTACGAGACAAGCTAGAGGGGCAAGACACCTTCCACTGGTCGGAATTTCAACCAGGAGCTATTGCCGGGAAGTCCCGACAGCCCCACCATCGCGGCACCTGTCGCCCGCCTGGAGATTAGCTGGACGTCAGCAGAAGAGAGTCCAGGGGCGCAGCGCTGCAGCATACACTTCCACGGAATGCTCAGGCAAGCTTGAGCAAGCTTGAGCAAGCTTGTGGAGTTTCGTTTTGAGAAGTCACATCAAAGCGTTGGTCACTGCTGCCTCTCAAAAAAATACATTCTATATATACATGCATATATATATATATATATATATATATATATATATATATATATATATATATATATATATATATATGTGTGTGTGTGTGTGTGTGTGTGGTGTGTGTGTGTGTGTGTGTGTGTGTGTGTGTGTGTGTGTGTGTGTGTGTGTGTGTGTGCGTGTGTGTGTGTGTGTGTGTGTGTGTGTGTGTGTGTGTGTGTGTGTGTGTGTGTGTGCGTGTATGTGTTATAGTTCCCTATTACGTTGTAAAGAGCTGTTTTATGCTTTCTCTCATCATGGACGCTAATTGTCGCCCACCGGTAGCCGCCTTCCGAAAAAGGCATTTTCAAATTAGCCAAAGACAATGTTTTCTAGGACAATGCCTTGCTAAGACAATGATTTTGCTAAATCAAAGACAATGCCTTGCTAACGGGGACCGCAGCAAATTAAAGTTCTCCAGGGGGAAAACGTGACGTTGTTCGAACGCTACCGTCAATTTTTAGATGATTGGCTTACAATCCTACAGGATCAGAGGGGACAGTTTCCACTCAAGTAGGAAATAACGTTCCCGGACCCTCGCGTGCGCTGTTCGCGAGCCGCCAGAGATGCCCTGGGACTTATTTTAATAGCGACGCCGCTCGTAGCAGGTGGTGTTTAACAAAGCACTGGTCCCGCCACCAACTGCCTTTTTCTCGCTACTAAGACTTTGGGTGTACAAAGCCGTCACAGCACATGAGAGAAAACATATTCGTGAAGACCAAAGGTGGTGAAGAATGTAAAATACATCCAATATTTGACACCAAATCTATACGGGCTGTAGCACAAGAGATAACGAAGAAAACTGCCAGCACCCAAACAAAAGCTGGGTCTCCCGAAGCTGATCATGCATCCAGGATTTCCCACACCCGGCCCATCATTTCTTGGAGTTATCCTTATTGCTATCATGAAGGGAGTCAGATTAACACGCGCCGGGGTGGCCGGCTAGATACCCTTCGCTCGGGTGGGGAGGGAGGTCAATTTGACCCCCCTGAGATCTCGGGAGCTAAGAAAGCTAGAAATATCAAATTTACAGGTTGTGTTGACCTGTGCGTGAACTCACTTAGGTTAAAGTTTCAGGTTCCTAGGTCATGACCTTTGGGTCAAAAAGGTCAAACAAGGTCAAGTTCCAGGTTGGTCTTCAAAGTGCCCCCAGAACGTAGATAACCGTTTCTAAGTAAAAGCTCACATTCCCATTTAAGGTCAGTGACCTTGTTTGACCTTTTGAAGGTCAAAGTGACCAAAATCATACAAGATTGCTTTGAGTTTTGCATTTGACTAAGCGACAAAGATTACGCTAGGCAGTATGTTTCTAAACAAAATGTCGACCTAGGTCTTTTTAGGTCAATGACCTATTCTGACCTCTAAAAAGTCCATGGAAGATGAATAATGCAGTTCCTGCTGTCAATAAACTCGAAACGAGCACCAGAAAACGTATCGTACAGCAAGCCCTAGAGTAATAAAACAGGCTGGTTTTGACCTTGGTGTGACCTTCATACCTGACCTTAGGTCGAAGTGATTTGCTCATTCAACTGTTGTGTTGCCTAAGAAAGCATCTTAGATATGTGTGGCTTCGTCTAACATTTCGCTGCTGGATCAGATTGGACGCTTCCCTAGAAATTGTCTTCGCTGTAACCATGGCCTGACTTTGACCTGCCATACGTCAGCGACCTTACAAAGTACCTATCAATTTTTGATGCCAAGCGATCTGCTATTCAACTGCCTACGGCTATGCAAAATTTGGGGCGGCTATGCAGCGCCGTTCGGAACCCATTCTGGAAAAACCTTCGGAGGGGGGGTCAATCTGATTCCCACCCGAGCGGGTGTTAACACAAATAGAGATGGATGTTTTAGCCACTGACCTTGGTCGTTTGCAAAGCATGCCCCGATCGCATATAGCCCAGGCTGGAATCGAACGGGAAACACAGCTGTGCAGTGCAAGGTAAACCGGTAAAGACACCAAGGAAAAAACGTCTCACCACCTGCTAAAACAGCTGATTCACTGATCGCTTCTAAAAATTCAGCGAGCGCTCCACGAGATGGAATTCTGATGATTAGTGACTCGAATGCTAAGTACTTGCAAGGATGCTACCAACCACACAACAGTCCAAGATAGCAGATACAAGGGGAGGGGGGTACAAGATACAATATGTATATACAATGCGGGACGATCCATCATTTGAAAGAGCAGTTGCCTGCTTCCGCGAATGGGGGCAGGGTCAAGCCGGTTGTTCGTCACATTGAAACAAATGACGTAGCGATCGAGGGATTGGAGACCGATGTCTCCAAGGTTCTGCGTTTAGCTTACCTGGCTAGTGGCCTTCTGGGAGTGATAGCGGTAACGATCGTCCTAAGGTGAACTGTACGATGACTAGCAAACTATCAAACGTAGATTTCCGTGGAGCACTCGATAAGTTCCGTTGTGATAGTGTGGGAAGAGACGGCATGCATTTTAACAGGCCAGTGGCAACTCTGGCTGTTCATGAACCTTCTAAATCGGTTGATGTTTTTTAGAGCATTGGTATAGTCGAAGAGGTGGTGAGTCAGTGTTACATTGCAGGCATACATCAAGAGGGTTATAGGCGACCCAGAAGCCATGATTGCTATAAATTTGAACTTGTCGATGAGTTTAAAGGAGCACTCATAAACTGTCGATTCATTAGGTCTGCAAACAAAGTTGGAGACTTTGTAGTGTTTGTACGGGAGAATAGAACACTCGTTTCACTAGGCATATCTTGGCTGAAGAAAACATTGTTTTCAGCAGTGTTTCCAAGCCGTTATGCAACGTACAGAACAGGTGGGAACGATGTAATCGGAGAAATGGTCTTCATACGTGTGAAGGAAAATATTGCCAGTTACGGTGAAGACGTCCTTACGAAGTATCCAGAACCCATTTGGCAAATAATAGTAGAAACTAACAAGACAGCAAACTTGATAGGTGTGTTCTATGACCCACCTGGTGAGGATGACAAAGCGCCAATGTATTTCTTGGAGACAGAGGAGTTCAGAATCACAGAAGTTCAAGGGCTTGAAAGGCAAGGGTTCTACGCCTGAGGAAAATTATTGGAGTCGATTCCAATCTCCCCGACATTGGCTGGTGCGCTACACACCATACGTCACGCACATAAACTTAACTACACTAGGTCTGGTGGTAGGTGTCATGTTTAAAGAGGATTTTTTCTCGAAACCTCGAAAAGCCTTGGTTTTGAACATACGGCCAAAGGAGCTACCATAGACGCTGAAAATGCTGAAAACAATTTATATTTTCTTATAAATAATGCACTATGGGTAGTCAAAGGTATAAACGCATGCAGTTATGTCAGTGAGCCGTGATGTATTGTTAAGTGAAACGATCAAAGGCCAGCCGACAGATACAAGTTTACAAAAAATCCAAAGTACACATTCTCAAAAACTGCGTGTATCAGGAATATATCGGATCGTCAGCATATTTACTGCCGGGTGAAATTTCGTTATCTAGAGAAGTTTTACAGTCTTGAGAGGATACCAATAGTTAGTTACCAAGTACGCTTTTTCCATCATATGTGCTGCTTGCCTCCTAAACACATTCAAATGTGAAACATCCCTTTTAACACGCGCTTGGGTTGGTTGGGAGCGGGATGGGCGGGATGGCGTTTATGTCGGGCGTTTATGTTGACCCTGGAGGTTCTTCCGAGCAAGCTGCCAAGTGGCATGGCTTTTGGCTGCCGACGTGCGTACGTACGTACTTTACGTAGCCGCTCAAAACATCGCACAGCTACAGACAACTGTACAGCCGATCTTTAGGGGTACAAACCTAAATGTACCTCGTAGGACCGCTGCCATATGGAAAGTCAATGTCAGGTCATGACCGCCTGTGAAGGCAAGTCCTACAGGTCCGCTCAATCTGATGCAACAACGAATCGTCAGACGAAGCCAGGCATAGTTGGGATTGTTTCATGGATAGTTAAGCCCGGCTCACGTCGGCACTGTAACGGATATGGACCACCACAACGCAAAATATCTCGTCAAATGTTTCCGCGAAAAAGTCGCCGGACGAAGCTAAAAACTGATAGCGTCCGGACCATCTGGCCACTTCCGTCAAGAATTTTCAGGAGATAAATCTTCGATTGAGTCATGGCCTTGCATGTTAGTAGTTTAGTGGTGAGGAGCGTATTCGGGTGGGTGATGTCGGTCAGGTGTGAGTTTTTGAAGTGTTCGTCGAAAGAAGTCTTATTTTCTTATTCGAGCAGGTGCCCGTTGGACTATCTTGATCGCTATTTTTGTTTCGCCAAAGTATTTAGGGGTTTGATTTTGTCGTGATGACTGTTTTTGTGGTGGGGTGGGTTGTTCTGGGGGTGGATAATGAACCATGATACATGATACCTTATACTTGACACCTGGCACCTGATACCTTCTCACTGGATTGTGATATCTGTGGGAGAAACCTTCATCGTCTTTCCGCCTTGCTACCTTCCTGGCTAGACTATCATCGATAAATAAAAAGGCTTATGTACGCTACCTTTGATTTTTTTGTTAGTGGTGGGTCGAAATGTGCACGCCTTTTGAGGTGCATCGTTATCATCGCGCAACTGTGGTTCCATCCTCTTATGAGAAAAAAAAGATGTTTGTCTCTCTGGATTTGCTTTTTACCGCTGAAAAAGCTGAAGCGTGAAACATATTGGCTTTTACTTTGACCATTTCCGTCTTGATATGAGCAAAGGCTATTTAGTATTTGCAATGACTGAAGTTTAGTAGTATAATTACTTGCTCAAGTGACCCCGGTGTTTCTTAGCGGTGCAATTATACATTCGGGGTTTTGGTATGCTATCATGGGTCATGTCCGAAAGTTCGTACACAAATGCAACTTCACCTATTTCAAACATTTTGTAAAGAGGTCATTAACCACTATTTATGACTGGTTGGTTAGTCATGTTTTATACAGTGCTTGAGATGGCCAGCGTGGCTCCCAAAACAGGGAGCGAGGTGTGTGGGACTGCCTGCTGATTACCCGATATAGTGACCAGGGTGTGTGGGACTGCCTGCAGACTATCCGATATAGTGACCGAGGTGTGTGGGACTGCCTGCCGATTATCCGATATAGTGACCGGGGTGTGTGGGACTATCTGCTGATTATCCGATATAGTGATCACGGCGTCGCATTCAACGACTTTCAGGTTACCGAGCAAATATGGCTGATATTCTCACCTTTGTGTTAAGCTATTTGTTAAGTTAGATCTATCAATCAGATTGTAACTTTTTGAGAAAAAAATTTCCTGTACAACGTGACATACAGTATACAGCAACGGCTGACCAGCGTTTTATTTGCATCAGCTGCATGCAGCCGGTCAGCCGCTCGCACTGCGCGGCTGAGCGATTACACCAGACGACATGACATGCTGCACTGTGCCACCGGTGAGCCGCTCAGCACGAGCTGTTGTAAGTGGTCGGACAGGGTGAGTAGGTGCGCCAGTACGGGCACAGGCTGTCGGCCCTAGCCACCACAGGCTGTCAGCCCTGGCCACCACAGGCTGTCAGCCCTGGCCACCACAGGCTGTCGGCTCTGGCCACCACAGGCTGTCGGCTCTGGCCACCACCATCGGGTCTCAGCGGCCGAACACCACGGGCCATCGCGGTCGCTGCAGGAGGTCGAACAACTGGTAGAGGCTGGGAAAGTTGTTCGGGCGGGATCTGATCACGCCCGTGCCCTGGCCGCCGCGCCTGTCGACCGGTGAGCCGTTGACAAATGAGAGTCGCCTGTCATCCTCCTGTGGACCGGGCCAGGTCGGCCGCTGGCGTGGATCAGAGCGATGCTGGTGTGGTCCGAACCCAGCAGGCGATCGGTAGGGACCCGGCCTGCCGGCTTGGCGGCGGCCGCGGCCGGTGCGGCCGTCCACCGGAGCCGTCGGTGCACCGCTGCCCTCAGAGGTCAGGAGGATCAACCACATGACGGCGCCACTGTCGTGCGGGCAGCAGCGCTCCCCGGTCCGGCAGCCGGCGCCGGTGACGCCGTCTGAGAGGGGACAGCTGCTGGCCGGCTGACACGTGCCCAGATGACCGGCAGACGTCAGGCAGACCGAGCCAGCGGCGCCTGTCGACAACGAGGCAGCTGAGTTAGCTGGCGAGAGGGCTAGTGTGTTATGTAGCAATTAACGGTGTTTGAATAGTCATGGGCCATCGTGAATAGCCCTCACCTCGTAAGGGGGCTATGAGCCTCCCTTTGGTTATTGAGAACAACGTCTGAACAGTTTTAATCACAATGCACACAGCTGAACACGTGAGCTCGCTAGTTTGACATATATTGCGACAATTTAAACTTTCTGACCACGACGGCTCATGCTCCATGACTTGGTTCCGGAGGTCATGTCCGTGACATCTGGCTTTAAGGCGTGCTTATGTTTTGTGAAGAGCACCCTCCAAGTAAGTTTTTAAGATACCTCATCCTGGGATTATTCTCAAGTGTAATAAAGTCGTTCTGATAGCCATTTGCATGTCAGGCTATCCGAGAAAGATATAATTAAAACTGCGGCCTTTTTCACCAGTGATTACAGGGGAAGATGCTGTGAGGCCCCCTCGTGGTGCGAAGGTCAAAATAAAACTCCTACGGGGAGAAATTAAACTTGCAAACATTACAAAAACTGCGTGAATGTCACCCAAGCTTATGTAATTTCTAATAGGTACGTGCTAATGTCCGGTGCCCCTGCCAGGACATGACTTGCATGTTACATTGAGACGCAGGACCTTGATTTAGTTGTTTTCTTACAGATCGCGGGCTCCATACCTAAATGACAGCAGAAAGCAGCTTGCCAGCAGCTGAACGTTACATTACTTTGCCCTGATGGGTTAATTGCATATGCTGTGATCACACTAGATCAGCGACTTGTAGCTCACAATCATCTAATTCTAAGTATCAAAATTAAATATTCTGCGTATATCAATGTATGCAATTTACATGAACGTCTCTGCAATCGCAAATGTTTCTAAACCTCACCTCTGTCTTTCTGCAAGACCAAACGCCCAGACGCCAGGTCAAAAGCGGAAGCCAGCGCCAGGCACAGCCAGAGTCGCGCCATTCTGTACCGCACGTGAGAGCGGGGCGGATTACCGGGAGCCGCCTGGCTACTTGCCAGCCGTTCCACCACTGGACTGACACTGGGAGAGTCGACGGCAGCTTATATGTGCTACAGCTTAATGGCGGAACTGCAGGGTGTACTCTGTCATAGAGCTCCTTCTCCGACCCCCGCCCCCCCCGCCTCCCCCCCCCCCCACATGACGATCGTCACGCTCCAGCCTTGTCGTACCCCCAACAGCTCAGCCGGCTGCGTCCTAAAGAAAAAATCGCTACAGTTTACAAGATGCCTCAAACATAAACATGGAGAACATCTTTTACTCAGGCCGTTTTTCAGCATCACGAGGAGAGACAGTAGTCGGTGTATGTTGAAATTACGTTGACGGGTAGCTAGATTTATGCTGCAACTGATAGAGGACAACAACCCTCAGGTTAGCGCTGTTCCTCAAAATGTCAGTAAAGGTAGGCGTCATCTATTTAACATCCATCTATCTCTTCGGTCAAATTGCTGCACGATGACAGGCATAGCGCATGCTAATAATGCACAGCCATCAGCAAATCTGTGCATTCTGGACTCATCCACTGAAGCTGTGCGCTGGTTTGTGCTATCCAAACGAGATCCCGAAGGCTACGGGCAGTGGTGAAAAAGATTCTGATTTACGAGATATGATAGGTGACAAAAACGGACACTTTTGTGAGTCATTTAGCGACGAAAGTGCGAAAAGGGAAACAAATTACAGGAGACCAAACTATATTACTACAGACCATCCCAGCCAGACGAAGCTTGAAGCCTAGTTTTGGTCTGTACTCGCTAACGCTTGCAGCGTGAGCATGTGTAGAGTATATGTCGACACGTTGGCTTTCCGCTGTATGAGCAAGATGAGCCAAAATATGCTGCCAAACACGGTAGCTTTAATTGGGATAGGTTTGAGCAGGTGATGGGTATATTACAAACTATATTATATGAGTGCTGACGTCACAAATCAGCGGTGACACAGTACTTTTCCAACGCCCCGCAGATCAGCGTTTTTCGCAGATTTTTTTCAGCCAAGATTCGCTTTACATACTAAACAGTACAAAACACCCGAAAAGCTAGGTTGATTACCAGCTGTAAGAATGGTGGCTGGCCACAGCATCTTGCGACAAATGTGATCAGTCTGTTACGCGGCGTTTTAAAGCGTTGTGCCATTAGCGACAGATGTGCCCGAATGCTCGTCACGCGCTAATGAATTGGGTTCAGTGCAAGGCTGTGGGCTTCCGCTGGTTGTGTTCATGTGGTGAGAAGCTGACTGGCTTGAAGAACGCAGCCAATCGACAGTTGTTTTTTCCAAGGCGCTATGGTGCTTTTCTAAGGATCTGCCGTGGATGGCGTCGCTGAAAATAGCGCTAAAAATCCCTGCTGATCCAGGGGGCTTGTTCGTCGTGGATTCCCGAACTGTAGCTCTAGAGCTCAACGGAGCACGTTGGAGCCACACATGTCGAGGATTCATCCGGGGCTTTCTGCTGCTGAGAGGAAGAGCGGCTTTGAGGCAAGATGCTTCACATTGTTCGTCACACCTCAGATCTGGTGTTCTGACCAGTGGACAAGCGCGACATAACACGCTTTTAATTGTCATCCTATTGTCTTAGGTTCAAAATGAGGGTGCCAGAGACATTTAAAAATGTCGTCTGCATCTATTAATACCAATATGGCATGGGTTTCACTCTAATTAATTGGGATCGTGTTAGGAAGTGCGAGTTTTGTGCGGGTAATGATCATGCGAAGAGAGTGAAGAAAGTGAACACGTCCAGCTGATTGTACGATGACGTCGCAAAAGCAAAAGTGATATTATTTTCAGAAACCTGTAGACCCATGTTATTGGTAAATGTAGGGCTAGAGGGATAAAGTTTTGCAAAATGCGCAGGGGTCAGGGGGGGGGGGAGAGGAAGCAAAATGACTGAGCCTGCCTCCGAAATGCACTTTAAACAATTGTTCAGCCTTGGAGGCAGAGATGTAGTTTCGCAAAATATTTGTTTTGAGTGCTGACCCTTATTAATCATGACTTATAAAATATAATGGATAAAAGATGATAACTGAAAGTCAGAAACCACATCCCTGGTTAGGAGGCACAATACCTCTTCCCCAAACTGATTAGCAAACTGCACGCCTCTAAGCTGGTTATGTCAAGTATGCCTGTATCTGATAATTTTTTACCTTAGTCTCAATCATCATCCAGTGCTTGATGGCCAGCAAATGATAATTTAATGAAAATGAATTCCCGAGACGAGAATGTTTGATAGTTACACCGTGTTACATTTTGTTTGCCTTTTTTCTATGGTGTATCGCATGTAGAGTTATGTTGCAACGATTCCTAGGTGATTTGGCTGCAGGTGACAAATTATGCGATTCCAGATTTCATCTTTGACAGAAGACGTACTTTTCTCAACCGCTGGCTTTGGGCTCCACTCGGTTAGGGATGTAATCATCTTCGTGATGACACCACTCCCGCTGGTCATCACCGCGCTTGTCCCGTGTGACACAAGAGGTCTGACTGGTTTCATTAGTTTCATGGCGCTACAACATCCGGTCACTGGGATCCCAGCCCGTCTCCGACCCGCTTTCTTCAGTTTGTTTTTCGGAATGGGAAGAATGCACGTAACCGGTTTTTTAATGGGCAGGTAAGACTGCGGCCACATTGCAATGCTGCAGAAATAATCGCCTGCTCAAATGCTCTGTATTAAGTACCTTGCAAATCTCATCGCGTGCAGCTTGGAAAACTGCGATGTTTGTTGTTGAAGCTTCTTAGGGACGTGATCAGTGGTTGGAGAACCAGTCATGGCCTGTGGGTTCGAGCCGGCCGGGGAGACACGCTGCGGTGCACGCCGGGTTTTTCATGTTTTAGCCGTGTAAAGCCTTGAGAGGTCATAGTGACCAACCATGAATTATGTAACACGGTTCGTCAGGGTTTTTACATTTCCGATGACGTTATTTTACTTATGCTCTCTAACTCTTAGCTGCTGGTCAACGCATAATAACACTTCTTTCCTGCTCTCCCCCAACGTT
>NW_023596461.1:18349133-18366633 GCF_011947565.3 Pollicipes pollicipes | reverse complement strand
TTTGCGGAGATGATCGGGGCCAAAATTGTTAGCTACTCGCGCGAGACTGTCTATTGATTTAATATACCAATAGTAGTTCCAAAAGGTCGGGCCAAGCTCTGCCTGAAATACAGGACAGAGAGGAGCTCATAAGTGCTTATAACGGTATGATCGGGTTCAGAGGAAGTGGATGATGTTTGAGCTAGAAGCTCTTTCAGGTTTTAGGGAAATTTTACAAGTATTTAGCGGGCGTCGCCTTTACATGGGTTTGCGACTGCACGAGCGCTCTCAAGAGTTTTGCACAACCGATATCACACCAACCCGCCGCTGGTACGCTGGAAGGCATTCGTCAGTCATTTCTGTTACTCCGTGGCGCATAGGCAGGCCGTACAGATGCAGCATGTAGACAAGCTGTCCCGCTTGCACGAAGTCGGTGACCTGGCGCAACACGCGCCGCTGCCAGAAAGGGCGGCGGCCGGGGAGTGCGACTGAACCGCCGGGCACCCTGGGCCGATGCTGGCACCCCTGGCGGGGCATTCGGGAAATGCGCGGAGGCGTCCGAGTCCCGTGTGGCGAGGTCGGCGGCTCGCTGCGCCGGCGGAAGCGGCTGCGGTGCAGATACCGGCGCTGGTCATGCTCAGCCAGAAAGCGACGACGGGTGTAGATATCCAAAGCAAGAAGAGTCTGCGTTGACTTGCACGGGTGATTGGACAGACGTTCCACTTGCGTAGGCAGAGGACAGTGCATATGTCACGAATTTAGGAGTGACTTGGGAGGTCATTTGGCATTTGCAGATTTTTTTCTCATTCGCGATGGCTGCGCTTTGCTCCTCCACATCCGGCACGAGAGCATCCCAATCGGTTTTGCCTGAGGGACAGGATTATACTCTGAAGGGCTCAGCCAACAGGTGTGTTGATTTGATTGTGTGGCCCGTTACCAGCCTTTTGAGCTCCTTTTCAACCACCATGATTCATCCCATCACGCTAACGGGAGCGGGGTTAAGCTGCGTGACCAGTTGAGCAGCTATATTTGGGCTTAGATGCACTGTGGGGACTATTTTCTAGTGGGGACTATTTTCTGGTGGGGACTATTTTCTAGTGGGGACTATTTTCTAGTGGGGACTATTTTCTAGTAGGGACTATTTTTAGGGCTTAAGATGCACTGTAAGGACTATTTTCGGAGCTGGAAACAGTGCAGTAAAACAGAGCTCGAGGCTGCAGGATTCTCCATTCTCTCTCCAGGAAGCCAGCTATCCAAACGAGGCCCTCGCCGTAGACATTCTTACTATGCCTCGGAGTTTGGTGACAGGGCGATGTTACCTGCCGACCTGTGTGGATAAATTTTCTGGTTTCTTGGCGTGTTATCCGCTTGATTCTAGGTCGTAGCATGGTATCGTAAAAAGCTAGAGCATTACATTTTGACGTTTGGGCTGCTCAAATTGGTGGAGAGTGACGCGGGATCGAACCTGCTCAAAAACTCAGGCGTTCCGGTGCAGTGCGAGTATTTTGGTGTTCGAGCACGGTTCAGTGTTGGCTATCACCACGCGGCCATGGGAAAAGTTGAAAGAAAACACCTGGATGTTAAGTGACGGTGACGCGCCGTGTCCGAGTCTCATGGACCTGACTGGGAGCAGCGTCTTCCGAGGAAAGTCTTTTCCATGAGTAATGAGGTGTGCAGTATCTATGGCCACACCTCATTCTTTATCCATTTTCTCCGCCATCCAATCAGCCCCATTTCTCAGCTGGTTGGGGCCGAGTGAGTTTGTACAAAGACAATTTCGTCCACGAAAAGCTTCGAAATCTCTAGGCGACTTTGCAGATGGCTCAGATGAGGCAGGCGGAGAGCATGAACAAATACAAAGCGCAACACCATAAGCGACATAGAACTAGACTAGAGAACGGAAGCTGGGATCAGACGATCGAATCTGGTGCTGCAACGTCGATATAAGAACAAAAATGGGCATCCCATGGATTGGACCAGCTGTTTTGTGTCGCGCGCGCCGCCGACATCTCGTTTTTTTTGGATGAGAAGGATGCTGTTCGTCGTACACATGTGAAGAATGTAAAACTCGTCATTTACCGCTGTGTGTAGCGTCTGTGCCCACGTACTTCACCCGCGTTGTCGAGCGACGTGTGTACATTGATGACAGACATGCTAGTGAGTAGTGAATTCATATTTTCTTTGCTTTGGCACGAGGACCGAATTCGAGTTTTGTGATTGGGAGAAATATCACCCCTGTATCGCTCTGGATTCGACTCTGTCTGGTGCGACGTAGGAATGGCTCGAGGCATTTGGGGCTGCCGATGTCGGCGGGGTATGTACGTGTGGCGAGCAACTGAATGCAGACCTCGTTCGGGTCACGTGTGTTACCCGGGTGAATGTGGACTTCGTTACCCGTCGGCCAGGCCGAGCCGTGACAAAACTATGGGTCAAATAAGGTCAAGCAAGGTCAGGCTCCAGATTGGTGTTCAAAGTGCCCTCGGACTTTCTCATGCAACCACCGGTGAACCTAGACACCTGCATCAGGTGAACAGACATAGAGCAGACATCTAGGTGGACCTAGATGCCTGCGCTATGAGAAAGTTCACTGGTGCTCATTGAAGGTCAGTGACCTTATTTTATCTTCGGGAGGTCATGGTGACCAGAATCATACCAGATTGCTTTGGTTTTTGTATTTGAATACGTGCCAATAATTATGCTAAGCACTATCTTTCTAAAAATAAAACGTTAACCTGCGCAATTTTAGGCTGGTGACCTATTGTAGCTATTAAGAAGTCCATGGAAGATGCATAATGTGATTTCTGCTATCATTATATTCAAAATGCGTATCAGAAATTGCTCCATGCAGCAGGCTATAGAGGAAAAAACAGGTTGGTTTTAACCCTGATCTGACCTCCATATCTGACTCTCAAAAGAGCTTGTTATTTCAGCTTTCGGGTTGCTTAAGGAACTAGCTCAGAGATGCACGGCTTCGACTAATACTCTGTTGTCGCATCACATCGAATATTTCCCTATAAATTGTCCTCGTTGCATCCATGGCTTGACTTCGGCCTAATTTAACCGACAAATCTAATTCTGCTTCTAAACTAGGTAGGTTAGTAATGTTGCAAAAGAGCTGTTTCTAGGTAAAATATGCACCCTCCACAAAGCAGAGAGCCATTTCATCTAAGTGGTACAAACTTGGAAATAATCGGATGCTGCTAAATCCATAACATCAATTCCAAAGCATACAGTTCTACCTTCACATCTTCCCTTCATCATCTGATTCAATATATGAGTTCTACGAGTGAAATAAAATGCATATGAGGCGGATGGAACATTTAAATCACCCATTCTAAAATGGTGATTATAGGTTATTTACATGTTGCCTTGACCCTAAGCTGTGGAACAATATTATCTTTTCATATTTCATAAAAATAGGTGATATTGCTGGATCAAAAACCATCGTATCAAATATCATTCGCAAGCATCTCGTAAGCACACATTAAGGTAGCCAACACATCTAAAGCTGTTAAAACGGTTGTTGCTTTGATCTGGTCCTGTGTGTGTGTGTATTGTGTGACTCACTCCATACCTAACCCCATTCCTGTTCTATAATCACTGGCCTATACATGTTCATACACTTTCCGATTTACTGCTGATGCACCGATGTGTTAGGTGTATTAAGACCGATTACTGGCTTATAGTCCGCCCGTTCACGTCTACCGCACACCTGGTTTCGCGTCCCTCCTGCTTTGGTTGTCGTGATCAGTCACAAAACCTTAAAATGCGCCTGAAAACGAGCGACCTCATGGATTAAGCATGTCGATGCGTGATCATCTGCACAGATCGAGCCACATGTTGTCCAGCACGACTACGCGTTTTCCTTTACATCAGCATCAGTTGGTCGTTAATCAGTCAGCCACGTCGCCGCCTGGTCGCCGACATTTGGATCTCGTGCCTTCTACGATCTGAAGCTTTTCCGCGATTTGAAAATTATATGTTTACCGTGCTGATAAAATGAGGATATTGCGCGGTGAAAATTTTATTACTGTGCAAAAATAAACCGCCTGATCAGACGGCCTGCGTTTAAGTAACTGGGAAACATTGCAGTACATCTTTAATAAATAAACGATGTTCCTCAAAATTTCATGGCGCGGCTTAACAGTTATTCCAGACATAAAGCCGACAAAAACGCACCAGACCGGGCTAACGCCTACCTCGGCCGCTGAAGCCATAGCCTTTCCTCAGTTGAATTCGGACTCGCTCGGCCTACTGCCTGGCGAAGAACAAAACGTACTGCCAAAAACGTGATTTGATGTCTTCAGGCTGCCACTCGCAAAATTTGCAAACCAAGGAAGTGCCTTCCCGGCTATTTTTGATAATCGATGTCAGGTGTCGGGGACCATAGAATGTGGAGACGTGCAACATGCAGGTGTAGACGAACGTGCCGTTTACATAAAGTCCTGAAAAGAATTGTAACACTGTCCATCCCACATATGTACCAATAATAGACAAGAAACCAACCAACACTGTCTATCCCAAACACGGACCAAAATATACGTGAAGCCCTGACCGGTGGTGCCACGAAAATGACACGTGCGCACAGCCTTATTGATTGTTACCGATATCAGCGCAAAATTACCTGACGTTTTCCCCAATGCTTTCGCTGCAGAACACGAAGACTTTCTCTTCAAATATTTTCCACTTTTCAAAATTAAAATTAACTTACTTCAGCAATGCGTGTGCTCTTGGCAGATTCAAGCTAAGTCATGCAATGGCATTTGTAAATTTGTTTGCCAAAGTAAACAACATGGCTTCGGAACTGGGTGTTCAGTGCATTGTTAATTCCCTTCCTCCATGGTTTCCAAGCGGGACGGATTTCATTTGTTCATGCTTCGATAAGATCTGCATGACGGTAACAGCCACATCTGTTATGAGACGGCTCACCTCGGTTCAAAAAGGCAATACACTGTTGTGATAACCAAACTGACGTGTGTCAGCGGTCATGCAATCACCATTTCAGGTCAGTGCCACTTCATCCGAGACTTCAAAACCGTCCAAAGTGATGCTGATAGGCCTTTCGCAAAATGACAGTTTCATGGCCGAACGTAAGTGCAAGGTCATCCATCGTCAGAGTCACAGGAGTTCATTGGATCACCTCAGCTGATCTTCTACATTGTCCTTTTCAAGCTGTTCGGTGTCAAAGATAGTCGATCTGCTACATTGCCCGTTTTGAGCAGACGGTTGAAGTAAATGGGCGGTATTTTACTTTCCTTTTTAGTAAAAGACGGCATGCTTTTACCTTTAATCTGCTCCCATAACCAAAGCTATGCAGATAAGGCAGATTGACCTAATCAAGCACATCCATCGTGGGAGATGCTGGAGGATGACCTGACCTGAGGATATGAATGTAAAAATGCAACTCATTGACATGTTTGAGGTCTCTGTGTTTATTGTGTAAGGTGTCAGAGAATACCTATGTGCTGCCAGTGAATGTTTGCTTAGTTTGGTGAGCGTGGCCTCGAGGCGCTCGCGTTTCCCTCCTACCCCAGGCGAGGGGAGCGGCCGCGGTGTCATTAATGGCGATTGCACAGCTGTCATTCATTCCAGGCGGCTACAGATCCTTCACTCTTCTTCCTCTTCTTCTTTCCTTTGCCTCTTTCAGAACTCAAAGTCACCCACAGAGCACAGGACCAGGCAGAAAAGTAAGTGAATCTATTCTCATGCGAGGTCGGCAAGTGGACCTTTACACACAGGGCCCAGTATGGCCGATTATGCGGGTGGAATAAGTGCTTTTATGTGTAATGCGTGCTAGCTTAAAGTCGTTTATGCATATGAGTGATGCCTGACGTGTGATACGTGATGCCTACTTAATTGGAATCGTTTTTACGCATAGGTAGATGATGCGTGGCGCCTGTCTACTTGAAATCGTTTGCATGCATGAATGGTGCGTGATGCGTAATGCCCTTTGACTTGAATGCATTTGTACGCTAGCCAGTGCCAGGCACAGTCAGACTCGCACCATGCTGTACCGCACGTGGGAGCGGGGCGCACCGTCCGGAGCCGCCTGGTTACCTGCCAGCCGTTACACCACCGGACTGACACTGGGAGAGCTGCCATATGGGCTGATATGGGCCACAGATTGATGCCGCAGCCGCAACCGCATGGCGTAATCCGTTGCATAACTCCCTCCCAGCCCCATGATGGTCGTCCCACTCCAGCCTCGTAGTAATCCACCAGCTCAACAGGCAGCATCCTCCATTCTTTGTTTATTTCAGGAAAAAACGTCCATCTTCGCCAACCCGCCTTCCTCCGTGACGTAGGCCGACCCCCTGGCGATTCCAGGCCGGGAATGGGCGGTGGCTGCTCGAGACAGCCAGATACAGAGACAGCCCGCTGCTGGGCCATTCCGGTCATAAATCGTGTGTCCCCTTCCCCGAACTCCTTGGAGTCAAATTCTGGGGTATCTTCATCGTCCAAAGTTCCAACAAACCTCCTTGCACAACCAGTTTTATCCTAGATGCCCCTTGTAAACAAAAGTTCATTGGTATGCATGCCAAGCCAATTCAGTAAGGCGACGACTAAGTACAGTAGTAGCCATGCGTGTATTTTACCTGTGTATAAAATGCATAATGTACTTGAATGTGCTGCAACGTGAGTGTATGCATGCATACATAGTCGTCTGATCTGGTAGTTTAGAGGGTAAGCTTAGCAAGTGGCTTATTTAAGGTTAGAAAAAAGAAACTATTGCTTAGCTCCGAAGGCGTCCAGCTGCCCAATCGCTCAGAGATCACTTCAGGGCCGCGTTCCCCTATCATCAACAGCTGTCCACAGGTTACATCAGATGACGTCACAGGTAAGTGCGTCACAACAGCTTGTATGACTTGGAGGATAGTTGCCTATGTATGACGTAGGTACTTGCGATGCGATGTCCCGGGTAGCAACTCAAGTGAGTACTTTGCCAGTGAGGAATACGGCTCAGGTGTGTCCGAATGCACTCCGGGTTCGAACCTCATCACTAGCGCAGTTTTATCAAAATTGCTCCCAACTATGTAGGTTATCAGTGTATCGATATTTCTAGGCGTTAATGAGGTCTGTAAAAGCCGAAGCTTGAGGCCGTTCTAATTGACTCCCACAAACCGCGATCGGTAGTCGGTGGTGAGACCATCCTTTCCTAGGTTACAAGGCCCCGGAAATTCAGCAGGCGATACTCGCTATTCGCCGCACTCGGGGCTCACAACACAGGGCTGGCTAAGGTTGCGGTTTGAACAGGGATACGGAGGGAGCTTTACGGCCGTGTAACAGGACCGCGGCCGTCGGACCGCCGGGCCTCCGGCCGGTCCGCCGAGTACATCCCGTGACGTAGACAGGCGGCCGGCCAGACGCGACAGGGTGGGACGCGTCCGGGAAGCAGCTGGGGTTCCCCCACCCGCCACCTCAATATCAGGGCCTCATCTTTTCGGCTCTTAAGGTCCGCCTGCCGTCCGCCCAGTCGCTGATTGTTCATCGGTGTTATCTGATCGAGTCACACGGATAAATAATCACAAGCCCCGGCGCAGAACGTCGGCAGCTTCCATGCGACAGCGCCACGTTATGAAAGTGAACGGTTTAAAGACAGATCAACTGGTTTGCCTACAATATCATTCACCCCATTAACATCGGGTACGATATTAAATTAGACGTCGTGCTAAACAAACGAATAATCTCCTCCGGCTTTCTTTCCCATGGCCTAGCATTTTCAGCGGTGGTGCTCGACGGTCTATGGAATAGCCTGAAGCAAGGCCGTGGCGCGTCGTTTTACCCACATAGGAATAATTTATAACGTGCCTGCCGTGCAGGTGAAATATAGTTTGTCAATCATTGCGAGTTCAGAGTCCTAATGCTGAGCTATCGAACTTCAGTATGCCAAGAGGTGCTGATTTAACGATAGCGCGCAAAACATTGGTTGTATCGATATTACTTACTACAGTGAGTACTGTGAGTCAGCACAGTGAATCCCATTGGGTAACATAGTAAGAACAGTGAATGCTATCAACATAGCCATTATTTGTACTATAAAGTTAACCCAGTGCCGCCTGGTATATTAAAGGTCGATGACTCAGCATGAGTATTCTGAACCCATAATGCTGAAAAATCTGGAGCTGAAGGTCTTTCTTCCGTATATGAAGCTCATCAGTCAATCCAATCGATCACATCGTTGCCAATCAATCACATCATTGTCAATCAATCACGTCATTGCCAATCAATCACATCACTGTCGGTACGGTTCATCCCTGATACGACGTGTCCCATACACAGCTGATGCAACATGTTCTCCCAGAAATCTTGGAGGAAAGCTCGCGACACTCGGAAATGCTTGGCTTGCAGAGGCAAACCGTATGGCGACCTATACGGCACGCGGTCTTCCCCACTAGTCAGAAAAACAACCAGGTTAGTCTGGTTAAACCTGAAAATTTTCAACATGCGCTTAGGTTACTTCCGTAGCATAGCTCTGGAACAATTGTCCCCGATACTTCCTGGATATAATACAACTCCTGACTCCTGCACGTTCGTGTTTTGCGGCCCTTTTGACCTACAATTTAAATATTGTTCGGCAGCTGGTGCCGCAGAGCAAATCTATGGCGGTACAAGGGACGCCACGCACGTTAACAGGAGAAACTCGATCCACGTCTTTAGGCTACACTCAACATTGCCTTTCCATGTGGAGACGCTGTTTACACCCCCATTAGGTGCTGCCAGGACAAACAGTCCCAGTGACCTGTGACATTCAGCCAACCGTGCCAAAACTTTGGCGGAAAGTAATTTCGCAAGATGTTCGTGGCGTTGCTGCAGAAATTTGATCCTTAACTGTGTTTGCAGCGCGGTTAAAAGACTACGGAGAGCTTCAAAAAGAAGATACCATCAGCGATCATATGACATGTCGCTCAGCGTTAGTTTTAACGTCTTAAGCACATCGTGGGAAGGCCTCGCGGATAACTGCATTGGTGATCGCACGGACTGTTGTACGGACTGCAGTGACTGCACAATGCTGATGAGTTGCTGCATGTATGATGAAAAGGTCAACAGCTATATGGTTGGCAAACAAGAGTTCAAATAAAATCATCGCTTACAGCGCTACTTTTCTTAGCAAAGCTTCAAAAGTAAGCACGTCATGGCAAGCATGTTCCAAACTTCCTCCACCGTCATCACTACGGACGTGATAGAAATATGACGAATTCCTCTTCCTTTCGATGATAACAAACTTCTTATCATTTTGCGCACAATAATTCGGTCATGGCATCACGAATGAAAATAACGAGCTACGACAGTTGTACTAGCCATATTCCCCGGAAAAAAACAGGAGAATGGAGATATGGATGCGTTGATCTTTCGGCAACATGCCTTCATCAAAACAACAGCAGAAGCGAGTTCCAAATTGCTTGTCGATGATCCTAGTCGATTTTGGCAGGTTTTTTGAAACAACGAGCCACAGTTCTTACAGGACACCAGCACTCATGGGATGAGGAAAGGAGCAATTGCCAGCCATTACTACGATACATTGCATATATCGCGAAGCGTTGGAACACGTGGAGATAAGTTTACATGCAAACGAACTCAAGAAAACAGGCAGCACGCATCACGCTTCATTCAAACATGCAAGCGAGTTGAAGTAAACAGGCATCACACATCGCGCATCAATTATGCATGCAAGCGATTTCAATTAAACAGGCATTGCGCATCATGCGGTAGGCATCCCTTACACATGTTAAAGATTTTAAGCTAACACACATCACATATCAAGGCACATGTCACGTTCGCATAATCGACCATGATGAGCCCCGTACGTCAACGTACGTACAAGGTACAGGACCCATCATACGTGCATCGTACATCGTACGTTGAAGTGCGTACAATGTGCAAGGCTCATCATGGCCCATTACGCGAACGTGATATGTACCTTGATGTGTGTTTTGTTCTATCTAAAATTGTTTACGAGTGTAAATGATGCCTGGCGCGTGATGCATGATGCCTCTTTAATTAAAATCGCTCGTGTGTATAACTGATGCTTAATGTGTGATGCCTGTTTACTTCAACTGGCTTGAATGTTTGAATGAAGAGTGTAGCGTGATGCCTGTTTATTAGATTCGTTTTTGCATGTACACGTATTTTCGCGTATCCTAATTCTTCGTGAGGTATGTAACGATCGGAGCAATGGCTGGCAAATGCTCCTTGCTTAATACCCTGAATGTTGGTGTCCTGTAAATACTATAGCGCGCTATTTTCACAAAAAAACTGAAAAATTATGCAGGATCATCGACAGGCAATTTGAATAAAGGCATACTGCCGAAATATCAGCGCATGTATATCTCCATTCTCCTGATTTCCTCCGAGGCGGTGCAGTGCATTGCAACTACTGCCTTATCTATGTGAATAATGTTACTCGTAAATGCACTTGAGAACTTACGAGATTGACGAATCTCGGAATATGTAAGAAGTGGTATAGCACGGACAGAGAAAAGACCTGAGGATGAGTTTCAAACCACGCAAAGTTGCGCTCTTTGGTCCCAGTCCAGGGCCGCCAGACCCGCCGACTAGGTCTGGCTGGGTGTGTGGCGCGAGGCTGCCGGGCTTGGGCGCGCGCCGACTGGGTCTGGCTGGGTGTGTGGGGCGAGGCTGCCGGGCTAGGACGCGCGCCGACTGGGTCTGGCTGGGTGTGTGGGGCGAGGCTGCCGGGCTCGGGCGCGCGCCGACTGGGTCTGGCTGGGTGTGTGGGGCGAGGCTGCCGGGCTAGGACGCGCACCGACTGGGTCTGGCTGGGTGTGTGGGGCGAGGCTGCCGGGCTAGGACGCGTGCCGGCTGGGTCTGGCTGGGTGTGTGGGGCGAGGCTGCCGGGCTAGGACGCGCGCCAGCTGGGTCTGGCTGGGTGTGTGGGGCGAGGCTGCCGGGCTAGGACGCGCGCCGACTGGGTCTGGCTGGGTGTGTGGGGCGAGGCTGCCGGGCGCGGGCGCGCGCCGACTGGGTCTGGCTGGGTGTGTGGGGCGAGGCTGCCGGGCTCGGGCGCACGCCGGCTGTGTCATGCGATATGCTCCGATGTTGAAATGACTGGTTTGTTTTTCACGGTTGCGTATGGCTTGTATGTTCCCGGGAATGTTCCGGTTTGCATATTCGCAGGAGCTCAATCGTTCTCACTGTATCACGGTGTTACTGGCATGCATGTGGTCTTTGTGATTTCGCTCCCGCAATACACCAGTAATGGGCCTTGTGCGGCGTGGCACGAGCTGAACAATAACAGACGTGGAACTCCAGTCGCTATAGAGATTATAGGTGATGCCAAAAAGCAGTCTAAACCAAGCAATTATGCAGCTTCTCACAAATAGGATTGCTTGAAAATTGACTGGCGGTGGGACCTTTTGGATCGACTAAGTCGATCAAGTTACAGTGATATTGGCGACTATAAAAAGGATTGCGAACAGCAGAAATATTTTTGGGTTGGATGCTGGCTGTAATTGTTGTTATTGGTTGTAATGACGGTTACTCGATCCACGCGTGCAATGAACAGAACTACGCGTGTAACTTTAACGGCCCAATCGTCGGTGTGGAGAACGTCGCTCCTGCCTGGTCTACTGCTGGACGGCTAACGAGCTGAATAGTGTTGACGTTTTCGGTGTTCTGACCAGTATATTGGTCTACACCGTGCACTGCTGGTATCATGTCTTCGTCTGCTGTGGCTACTGACATCTCATGTCTAAAACATGCTGTCTGCTTGCGGTGCGGAGGTTATAGTGACTGCTGTTTTCCCAACTGCATTCCAAATTGTTTAAGGTTTGCACATTAAAGCTTAACAACTTACCTAAAAAGTGGGTTTACACCATATTTCAGATTTAGGGGGCGGGGGGCACGCCAGGACGAATCACAGTGCGTTCGACGCGAATGTGTCTTCGATGGTTCTTGGACTACATCCAGTGGCATAGTCAGGACTTCGTCCGGGCACACGGAACCCGTTCAACCAAGGGGCTTTACTTACTCGCTAAAAGACCCTGTTAGGCATTCGGGGACCTTCTAGGATCGTGGTATTATTTTGATGCATTGCCGACCCGGGCTCATGTTTTGCCCTCTGTCCCGGCTCGCCATCTCCAGCGGGTGGGGTGGAGCACGCTCCCCCCCCCCTCCCATGAGCACGCCACTGGCTATATTCTGTAACCGACACAGGAGCCTCTCATTCTGTCACTGACCTCAAACATTGCAAATCACGGGTCCCAGCCTTGCTCCTGTTTGAGAAATGGGTCTCCGGGTTTCAGACCGACACAGAGCCGACTGCTTAGCCGCGTGTTAAGGTCATGTAGAAAAGGAAAAGAAGACCCTTATAAGAGGGACCTTAGCGAGGCTCTCTGTGACTGACGCAGGGGGCATGTCCCTCCCCCTGTGTCGGTCACTTACATTTCAGGTCACGGTACTGCGTGCAGAGGGTCAGGCACGGGTCCAATCGTTCCCCACGGGTCGGACCGACACAGACCCGACTGTACGGTGTTGGTGTCTCTGGCCGAAATCGAGGCCCACACTGTCCCAGCGGTCCCCAATCGGTGCAAGAGGCCCTCTGACTGATACTTCATGGCACAGCCCTATGGACTGGGATCCTTATGTGAAGCACAGCCTTGACAGATAGTAGGGAGGGTAGGAAACCGGGACAGACGGAAGAAATGCTTTTTTGGCTGTTTAAAGCGCCTATAAACTGCATTTAAGACGAGGAGCTTCCAAAACATGACACCGGGTCGGCAATACATCAAAATAGCACCACGGTCCTAGGAGGTCTCCGAATGCCTAACAGGGTCCTTCAGTGATTAAGTGAGGCCCCTTGGTTGAACGGGTTCCGTGTGCCTTCGGGTCTGCGCGCCCTGATCGGGCCCTTGATCGTCGGTTCCTGTGGCTGGTTCCGGTGGTTCCGGTCGTGACTGCCCTCGGGGTCACCTTGCGGCCTCTGAGAACACAGCTCTATCGACACGGGGCCTCTTGCCAGCGCACGACTCTTGTAAGCGCACTGTGGGCCTCTGGCAAGTAAGGGCGTCTAGACCAATGTAAATCTCTGGCCCCGGCTCTGTCGCTGCTAGGGAAGTGGGCCCTCCGGCCCATACCGACACAGAGCCGACTGCACAGTACACTGGTAGAGCCTGACCGACACATAGCCCATTGTATCGACCCAGAGGTCCCCGATCGGCGCAAAGGACCATCAAAGGGTCATTTCATGGCCTGTCCCCGCTGAGCCGGACAGTTCCGATCAGCCCTTCGTATCCTTACGCCCTCCGATCTGGCCCTCGATCATTGTTCCCGGTAGGCCCTGCAATCTTTTCGGGCCTCCTCGAGCCCTGCCTCTAGTCGACTCAGGCCCCTTGTCAACACAGGGTTTCCTGTTAAGCACTATGTGTGCGCCCGACAAAGGTCGTGAACCCGATCAATTTAAAACGCTGGTCCCAGCTTTCTTACTCGCTGGTCTCGACGTTGTCCCTGCTTGGGAAGTGGGCCCCAGGCCGATGCCAACAAGGAGATGACCGCACAGCAGCGGTGGTGTCCCATCAACATACTGACCCTTATCGACTCGGCGGCCTGCGATCAACGCAAAAGGGCCCTCTCAAAGCTTGGACCCCTCCCTGGGGTCCAGGGGCCCACCACCCTTGGACCCCAAGACTCCCAAATTTCCGGTTTTCCGGGACCCGGAGACCGTACCCCCGACCCACACAGTATCTCTAGCCATGGGAGGCAGGTAGCATGGCAGGGACAAAGCCAAGGGGGGGGGGGGGTGGGGTGGGAAGTACCCCTTTACGTTCGCATTTTTCGCTGTAGATTTTTCACGACAGGAGCAGTTAAAAAACCGGCGTGATGCCTATACCAAACTCCCCCTCGCTTCATAAAATCATGGCTGGTCGCCTTGACCTTTTAAAAGTAAAAAGTCACTGACCTCGAATGAAAGCTTCACCTTTTGCTTAGAACAGGTATGAAGGTTCACGGCAGCTGCGATAGAAGTTCGGGGTCGCTTTGGACACCAATCTGGAGCTTGAATTTGCGTAACCTGATTTAACCCCAAGGTCATGACTTCGGAAGCTCAAATTTGAGCATGAGTGAGTTCACGTGAATTCACTTGTGAATTTGGTGTGTCTAGCTATCTTATCGAGATCTCGGGGGGGGGGGGGGGGAGGGTTAAATTGACTCTCCACCCGAGCGAAGGGCATTTAACCAGTCACCCGGGCGCGCGTTAAACCAAAAGTAAGGCCGTCAATGCAGATAACTCTCCTGGATGATGCAGACAACTCTCCTCAATACTGGCAACCTCCCATGATTCGGCACGCACGAGACGCAAGAATTGGAGTAAACGCATCGCGGTGACGAACGCGATCTCACCCCGGAGGGGCCCACTCCGGCCCTCCGGACCAAAATGTACATGAACATCATCGACATGAAGTGAAAACAACTTGCCAAGCCCAGCGCACGCCGCCGGACCGCTTCTCAACTTGAAGCAACATTACTCCACCTCTTGAGTGGACAGCTCAGTAAGGACCAGAGAACCGGCATTGTTCCCGGACTAGAACTCACCATTTTCCGTTTGTGACCTTAGTCGGCGCGTTCGCCCGATCCCACTCGATGCATTTGTACCTAAGGGGCGCACCCCTCGGGGTGTGGTGCACACCCGCGAAAACCAAGCTAGCTCGAGTGAGCGTTAGAACTGTCATGCGCGAGATGTCGGAGATCATGCGCTCACGCGACAAGAGGCCAAGAGGCATGCCACGGCGCAGTGAACGGTAAGGAAGGTACTTGGGACACGCGTTCCTGCGGTCACCGATTAAGTGATGGTTCTATAATCTGAATGCGCCACGCTCCAGACAAGCGTGCATTTCTTTCATTTGGTTCATAACTGAAGGAATTGTGGCCGACATAATTGTGGTGCCTACATTTCTGGGGACACCCGGTAACACGTCTGTGCAGACGGATCGCGCGGGACTCGCGCAAAGGCACACGAGTTCCGCAATGTTCGCTCACGCGCCCTGCGCTTAGCGTGCCGCCACTCACGGGTCATGGCCATGGTGAGCACGCCCCACAAGTCCTACTCATCGACAAGTCCAACCAAGAGAACATCGCACGCGAAGGAGACCTCGCGCGTCCTCTCATCCATTACGGCCCCTTCGACTAAGCAGCTGTGTATTGGTGCCATAGCTTGGACGTAAACATGATTGGCGCTCGTCTGACGAATACAGGGGGGCCGACATGGAACCACTGCTACGGAGGTGATCACTAACAAGGTGGCGACCCGACAGGACGACGCGATAAGCAGGGAAAGGTCTAGATATCTGCCACAGGATAACAACACATAACGGAATGCACGCCAGATTAGAACCACAGAACAACCACGCTATTACATCCATGCGCCGCGAAGACGGCCGCGGTCCAGCGCCTCCTCGCGCCGCCCGCGAACAACGCGGCCTGTATCGGCCGGGGCGTTCGCGAGTAGCCACGTGCTCACGGCAGCGCCGGGTTGACATCCCGGCCCGCGCGCGCACCGCTGGACACCCGTGGGAAGCGGCACACCCAGATCTGTTAACGACGCGCGCCGGTCCTGCGCCTACGAGGAATGTCGTGCGGTCCGTGGTGAGATCCACCCCGCGCCCCGACTGACGCTCGGTGCCAGCCTGACGCCAGGCCGGCTTCATGATGATATTGGAATTCTCACCGCCCCCAATATTGAACTAAATGTAGAAAAGACACTTCCGACCATAAGCAGGGTTTTCATAAAGTCATACACGAATCCGGGCACGTGGAGATACACCAGCATTGTCAATACGACCTCTCCCAACGCGAGCCGCAAGCAAAGCTGTCTCGTAGATCGAAGCGACCCAACCGTGCGCATACCGACGCTGTTCCAATTCTGTCATGGGCGCATAACGTCACACCTAACATGCAGCTGTCTCTCAATAAACCAAAAACGGAAGCAAACGCCTCGGACCGGACGGAGCACACGGGAGCCTGTCACCGGTGCCCCCGCCCCCGTCCGCCCGTCCTCGAGCCTGTGCCGGCGCCCCCCCCGGCCGGGACGCCGCCGCCTCTCGGCTCGGTCCTGCGCTGCTGTGTGGCCTGCGGCGCCGCGGACGCGACGCTAGCAGCGGGTCTCGTAGAGCCCACTGCGGCCGATGTAGCGCACCCATTTGATGACGTCATGGTCTGAGTAGTTCAGCTTGGACTCGAACACCTTGAGGTAGCGCACCTTGAAGCCGGACGGCGCGAACGGCACCTGCGGGGAGCGGGGACGTCACCACCGGCGGCACTGAGCCCCGACCTTGAGATAGCGCACCCTGAAACCATACGGAGCGAACGGTACCTGCGGGGAGCGGGGACGTCACCACCGGCGGCACTGAGCCACGGCTGGTGAGGTTCTCGCCAGGGACGACCGGCCAGTGCCGGCTGCAGACATGTCTGAGAGGTACCGCAGCCGCGCCAGCATCGCCGCTAAACACGGGTAAAATCAGGCGACTCACCCCTGGCGTGTACCTGATCTCGCCCGCAGAAGTGTCGGCATCTCCATCAACTAGACGACCCGACAACAGGTTGTTTGCAGCCCAGATCACCGTTGCAGTCTTACCACGAGTCCTTCAGCTTCACACGCTCCAGGTCCCCACTTTTCTCCCTCCATTCACCCCTGCCTCAGTGGCGCCCGTCTGTCGGAGCCGCCGCCAGCAGCCCGGCCTCCCTGTCTGACCGGGCGCGCCCGTCACCCACCACCCGGCCGGCCAGCCCGCTCCCGGGCACGCCTCACCTCGAAGTTCATGGAGATGGGCGGTCGGGTCCACTTCCGCTTGTTGTCGGTCTGCAGCAGCTCCACCTCGGCCGAGATCTGCGATTCCTTCATGCCGCCCATGCGCTTGATCCTGCGGCGGGGCCGGGCGGGACAGGTCCGTCAACGGCGCCGTGCAAGACGCCGGCTCAAGGCGAGAGTCCCTCTCCCTTCCCTGACAAACCACACACGACCGGGCTGCGGAACTTGCTCATGCAAGGTGGCTAGCTGCTGACACATCGCAAAGGTAGCAGCCTCCAGTGAGGCCGACGCATTTTTCCATCAGCGTACTATTAAAACACCAACGAACGACAACGCTGCCAACTCCAGATAACTCGGTGACACGGAGACCGTCGTCCGCTCGCGGTCGGTGCAGCCGCCACCGCACTGGCCGGTCGGGGAGACGTGGGAGACCCTCTCTTCCCGGTCGAGATTGACGCGGCGACTCACTTCCAGACGATGGCGTTCTCCGAGGCCTTGTACTTGGCCTTGCCCTTCATACAGATCAACTGCACGCCGGAGGTGTTGAGCGGCGTCGGGATGCGCACCTCGATCTTCTGCGCCAGCAGCGACGGCTTGAAGCTCGACTTGATCACCACCTGGACACGAGGCCGCGCAGTGTCAGACAAGACGACCGCGCATGGGGAAGGGGGGGGGGGGACGACACTGCAAGAAACACAGCAACAAGTGCTTCTTACTGCCCTCCGCTCCCCATCTCCTCAAAGGCAACCTTTAATCAGTCGCTTT